>NC_138768.1:157813933-158018933 GCF_965119305.1 Pelophylax lessonae
TTAAAGGTACCGTCTAAGACCAATATTAGTAGTATCACACTGCTACAAAAATTATATTAAAAATATTTCTTTTTATATACAAAAAATGTCACAACAGAGTACACAAAAGGACAAGGGAACAATTAATATATACACAAATCAATATTGGAAATCAACATAAGCATATCCTCATATCTCAAAGATGGAGTCACCGGGAAGTACCGTTGGGCCAGATAGAACCGGTACCAATCAGGTATTCCCTTAGGTGAATCACAACCCACTACCCTACATGTTTCGCTGTGCGAGCCGCTTCTTCAGGGGTACAGGGGTAAAGGGGTACAGAAAGATGTTCAGGAGGATGGCTGCAGAATAATTAAACAAAAATTAATTACAAAACACATAAATTCAAAATAATACATCACATTATTTGGTATTATGGTGATTTAGCCATCCTTCCTTTTCTTTCTTATCAATTCCCTACCCTTTCCTTGCTTCCTTTCATTCCTTCCCTTTCATCTTTGTTTTACTTCTCTCCTCTCGTCTTCTCTTCCTTTACCATACGTTACCTTCTCATTCTTTCTAGCGCATGCTGATGTATATAGTTATTTGTTATATGAATTATTTTGGATTCTGGTTATCTCTCAGAAATTGAGTTAGTAGTTAGTATACTGTATCTAGTATGCATACCTCTTCATTAAAATGTTGCTTCCAATGTATTCATAAGTGTGTATTTCATTATTAGTACTTGAATGGATTTGTTTTATCTGGTATGATATTAGATATTGCACATTTTCCAGATCTACACCTGCATGATGATAATGATTAAACAGCACTATCATAATGATTATAAACAATTTGTCAAGCACACAAGTGGCATTTTTTTCAAACAAATAGCAATATAAGCAATTAGTACAATTCCTATCTAAATCACTAATTGCTTTTAATGCTTCTGAAGAGGCTGTAAATGGATTTACTAATACTTGCTAAAATTATGTATTTGTGTTTTTTTTTTTCTTTTTACACATTTCAATCATTAGACCTTACAGGACAATTTGCATAGTGAATAGGTTGATTCCCTAGCAGTTTACATATTTTAACCAAATTATTTTTCTGATTGCATATCTTTTCATTATTTGGATAGAAAGCTTCAGTAATTGTATATTGTTGTCTACTATATGTGTGTACAGAAACCTCAAGTGCACTTCTGTCTCTTTCTCTTCTATCAACAATCTACTTGGTTATCAATTCACCACCTGCTCTAATTGGCTGCAAAGTCATTGAAAAAGGGGGAGGGGGGCATGCCAAAAATTGCATTTTGGGTTATAATACAAAAAAAAAAATGTGCCATGTTTTAGTTTTATTTTGGTTCAGAATGTTTTAAACATTATACACAGGAATTCTATAAAGAAAACACCAACAACTCATAGAAAAGACATCTTGGTATAATCAGGATACATTCAAACATAATTTCTGTGTCATCATAAAAGTATCATTTTTACTTTTTTTCCCCTTATGGCAATGAGATGCAAGATTGCTAAGCTGTATTGAATGACTGCTGAGTGACTTAAAAGTGGAAATCCAGGTATAATTGAAAATGTTTCCTAAATACACGGAATGCCTTAGATACACATGCTGTGAAACTATTTTTTATTTCTCCTTGGTTTTTGATACTTTACTGTTGATCTTGCCACATGCCAGAAGCATTTATTGGTTGACAGCACAGGGCTGAAATTACAGAGCTCCTACAAGGGCTGCAGAACAAGCAGGTTGAGATGGAGGTTTGCAGTTATGTTACCGAAAACACTGAAAACAGAGGTGTTATTATAATAACACCTCTAGCAGCTAGTAGCCAGGAAAGCAGCCGATCAGATCGATCTGTGTCTGATCGGCTGCATGGGAGGCTAGAGGAGAGATTTGGGGTCTAATAGACCCCAGATCTCTCCATTAGGAGGACCTGTCATGGCCCAAGCTATCACAAGGGATGTTGTTCATCCCTTGTGATAGTAATAAAGTTAATCCCAAAAAAAGTATAAAAAAAATTGTATAAAATAAATATAAAAATAAATAAATAAATGTAAAGTGCCCCAACACATTCATAACTCCCACAGGCATATGTTACTGGTGATTGTACCACACATGTGAGGTATTGTCGGGAACGTCAGATTGAGAGCAGTAATTCTAGCACCAGACCTCCTGTTTAACTCTAAACTTGTAACCTGTAAAAGTTTTTAAAGCGGTGCACGTTTAGCAGATATTTACACTACCTATGGATAAGCCTTACTATAGGCTTACCTATAGGTAAAAGTCATGTATGGAAGTTTACGTCCACTTTATATTTACTGTATATGCAGCCTGTGACCTCACTGGCGCATGCGCTCTGAAGGAACAGCTTTCACTTTACTTCCTCTTTATATTTACTGTACATGCAGCCAGTGACATCACTGGGGCATGCGCTCTGAAGGAACAGCCACCCATGCTGTTCCTTCAGAGCCCTGTGCCGTAATCGGCGGCGGGAGTGATTGCCGCTCCAGCAGTCAGAGAGCCAGAGTCTTCGAACCTGGAAGCAAGACGCGTGAAAATGGGAGCTCCTGCAGCTCTGAAATCTTGGTGCTGGAGAGCTTAGTTTTAAGGTAAGTTTAACATTATGTTCTAGTATGCGATGCATACTCGCACATTATGGCTATACCTTGCAGGGTAAAAAAAAAACAAAAAAACATGCAATGGTTTACAGCCGCTTTAAGGTATATCTAAACACTAAGTGGATGACAATTACATTTCTAAAGCACCATGTATCATAAACAAATGTTCTTTTTTCATATAATACTTTTTTATATATTTTTCATTTTTTCTTAGCATGTTAGTGCTGCTGATCTCCTCCAGCTTCTTTCTGTCATTTCTTGTCTACGTGCGCTAATTCCAGAGATAGCTACGCATGGTGATTTAGAGCCTGCTTCTCAACGGACTATGTCTTTGTAATGTTTGCCACCACAACCACTTGTGGTCTAAATTTTCCTTGCACATTACTTTTTTATTGAACGTGAATACAGCTTCACTTTGTTTATTAAGCAAACTTTTAGTTAGCAAAAGTGAAAAGCTGCTGCTTCTTTAGTAAATCAAGCCCATTGTGTTCTTGTGTATATACAATGTTAAAAAGAATCATCGAGATTTCATGGGGAGATTAACTATTTGGCAACAGTTCTTTAAGTAAAAGTGATTGGGTAATGTGTTCTAAGGCTAAAATGCCAAATGTGTGCAAAAAGTTCTGAATTGTGTTACCCAAGCAATTTACAACATTGGTTTGCAGAACAAGCTTATTTTTTAGGCTATTTTGACAAAAGGCAATGTAAACATTTCATAGATATTGTACATTGCATTCGTTTTATACCCTGCTGTCCATGTTTAAGTTTTGTGAATAGATATATTTCTGTCACATCAGCATTAATCTCTTTATCCCATATTGGCAATCATTGGTCGGCATATGGTTTATTTTTTTAAAGGCTCTTTGTTTTCTATAAAAATCTGCTTTCATAAAAAAAAATGCTAAAAATGTAGGCATTAGATTGCATTTCATTATCACTTAGTTGGGAAATGCACTTTGCCAGCCTATGTGTGTTAGTGTGTATGTGTAAGGAAAATAATACTTGTCACATCAAGATAAATGAAGGAATTTAAAAGGCTTGATCACTTAAATGGCATCAGCAGCTTTCACTGAAGACGATTTGTCACCTTCTGACCTCTGGCTTGAGATTTGTCATTTCAGTACAAGCCAGAAGAGCAGAAAAAAATTCAAACAAATCCCATTTTAATAAAAATGGGTTCCATGTAGCCACTGCTATTTTAAAATGTTTTCACTTTGCAGAGCCGATAAATGTGTTATTGAACATGTTATATGTGACTATAAGGGCTATTACTGAACCAGAAACAGTTATTAGCAGAGGTCGTGTTGTGATACTTTTGTGGTGAATTTTAGGGAGGATCATTATTATTCAAAAATATTCTCAATAACCTCATGTGTGAAATGGCTGTTGGGACATGAGAAAATGGAGCAATATCTCTCTATGACTACAGTGAAGGTAAAATGTAGAAATTATTTCCTTTTATCTCCTACTAAGATTTTCTATTGTGAGCCAGCTCAATTTCTTAGCCTGTCACATCCCTGTCAGTTTCAATAAAATGACTTACCTGAATTATGCAGATACAGATTAGTCATGTCCTGATCCATTCATTGTTCTCAAACAGAGAAGATGATTTTTCCAGCCCTCTCTTTCCTTACAATGTGTGATTTCAACACCTCTAAGGTCAAGACCTCTTGACCTTGGGGCTTGACTTCTGTAAAAGCCATTTGAGAAATCGCTCGGGTCTTTACAATAGCTGCTTTGACTTTGGATCTTCTGCCTTATTTATACATACATTTCAGAATTGTTGTCAAATATATCGAATTCTGGTCTTTAATTATTTATTGCCTTCATAGCTTGGTAGTGTTACTCATGTAATATCCTCTAGTCATATATAAGGTTAAAAGGAACCTATAAGGATTGCAGTTATCTATCACAGTGGAAGCTTTCTTTCAGTGCTGAAGAATCCTTTCCTAATTTTTCCTGACACATGCTACACTCTCTGATGGTGCAGAGTGGTTGCCTCTAGAATTGTTTTCTTAAAACAGTAAGTGGTTTTCTAGATTAAAGTTATTGTACAGCTATTTTATTTTTTTAATAACAAACATGTTGTACACACATACTCTGTGCAATGGTTTTTGCACAGAGCAGTCACGATCCTCCCTTTCTAGGATTCCCCCGCTGGTGCTCTGGGCTCCTCTTCTTCATGTGCCACTATAGGAAGCCACGTTGGATCCAGAGCCGCATGTAGGCAGATAGAACTTAATTCTGCCCCGGCCAAGAAGGTTGGTGTTAAAGTGATACTAAAGTCTCCTTTTTTGGATAAAAATAACAAAATGTCATACTTACCTCCTCTGTTTAATGATTTTGCACAGAGCTGCCCAAATCCTCCTCTTCTTAGGTCTCTCTTCAGAGCTCCTGGCCCCTCCCTCCTGATGAGTACCCCCACAGCAAGCAACTGGCTATGGGGGCACCCAAGCTGAGGCGCAGCTCCATGTGTCCATTCAGACACGGAGACACAACTCGGCCCTGACCTCTCTCTCACCGCATTGGCTCCCTGACTTTGGTTCTTTTCTTGGTGGGCCTAGGTCTTACCTACTGGTTCTGTTTATTATAACAGGGACAGTGGTCCATACCAAGGGACTCGGGGAACTCACATGCTGAGAAGCTCTTGGTACCATTGCCGGACTCCGAACTGTTGGCCTGCTGAATATGCTGAGTCTAGAATGACAATTAAGACACATCTGCTCTCAGGGCTCTGCTACTGTCGAAAAGAGCTACCGGGACTTACAATGCTAATCCTGGCTACTAGCACCATGGACTCTGCCAAAGATGGATTCTTTCCTGTGCAGGTATGCTGGGGCATCCGCAAGCCTGAATTAGGGACTAATGATGTTATGAAAAACTGCACTTCATGGTAAACTGTTGAGGTAACTTATTCTTCAGTAAAGCTTTAAAAACTTTATTTTTGCCTAGTCTGAAGTTACTTGAGGGGTATAATGCAAGTAACTGGCACATATAGTCTACACTAAGCGCATTGGGGTATGAAGATAAGAGTGCAAGAGTATACAGTGTGAAGATACAGTGGTTACCAAAGGTAACGAAGGTCCCTATAGCAGCTTGTCTTTAAACATGTACATGTGGCAGGTGAGATAGCTTCTACCAGGAGGAGTTGTTGGCGCTCTCTCCATAAGAGGATAGTGTCTTCCATAGCAACAGGAGCAGATCAGCACCGCAGAAGTCCCCAACCTGTACACAAGTACAGAAAAGGGAGAGTTAAGTGAAGTTCACGCATGGAGTCAGTGTTAGGTGCGCAGCAGGAATCCATACTATTACTGGGAGTGAGGTAGCAGTGATACGCTGGACAGGTGGAGAGAGGGAAAGGGCTCTGTATGTCCCTCCTAAATGCATCTGTGATCGTGGTGATGTATGTTACATCAAGAGAGTTATTAGAGTTCAGTTGTTTGTTCAAGTAAAGGTACCTCATGTGTAAGACAGTAAAACAATTCAAAGTGCCTAGCATAGCCCAGAAGAACCCATCTCGTGGTAGGCCTTTTATGTGGTCTACAGTTGGTGCCCAATGAGGAGGGGGACCTGAAGGACGTAAAAATCATCCAACCACCTACCCTTTCCATTGACACACACAGTGCAGCTCCGCTCCATCTCCCTCTCCCTCATCACTGGATTTGATTGATAGCCAATGCAGGAGGGAAAGATAAAGTAGCACCACTGCTCTCAGGGACAGCTCTGGATTAAGATCATACTTAGGTAATTTATAAAAGTGGTGAGGTAACTGGCGCTGCCTGTAGGTGTATATAAAATATAAATATTGCAAAAAAATGATGATAGCTTATACACAGAAAATCACTACGTATAAATATTTCAAATAAATATGATAAATAGTATAAATATAAAGTGCAATAGTGTAAACAGTGTATAAGTGAAATACTCACACACAAAATATATATATATAAAAGAGTATATACGAAGTGATCTGTGATAAAAGTGACCAAATAAATTAAAATACTGCCCAGTGGGCTATGTATTATTCACAAAGAAAGGTGAATGGCTGAAACAAATCAATATTTTGGCTAGGAATAATACGGTGATGTGACCGTGCAATGATTCCAATAGAAGTGAGTATAAAAAGTAGGAGTGTAGGTGATTCCAAAGCCAATGAAAGAGCTGGCCAGAAAAAATAAGTGCAGAAAGGTCCTAGGATAGACCAGTGAAATGAATGTTATCCACAATACTAACAATAATGGTGAATAAAAAATTGCTATAAAGTGCTATAGTGCAAAGGGTCCTGATTAGGGAAAGTTAATCATAAGAACCCGTAAACAAAAAAGTGAGCAAAAATATATAAAAAATTCTAGTGATGATAATCTGTATCCAAGCTCAACACATTAATAGGTGAAAAAGTCCATAAAGTTCATAGAAAGTGAGCTATAGCAGTATTCAGCTCCGTGGGTGATACTTGAGGTACTCCAGGTGTTTAAGTGCCGGGTGTGGAGACAGTGATCCCCCCTTCCAATCTCTCCCGCACTCACCGGAAAACAGCACCCATACAGGGGTAACCAGCGTGTAAGAAACAGGTAAACTTTCCAATCGGTGATATTCCTATGTGCTGATCCCTCCAATGTTATGTTCTGAAGCCTCTTATGCCATGGGTATTATGTACAGATCAGACTCAAAAGGGACATATCCGGGGTCATATATGGGAGAAAAGAGCCTCATATAGTGATGTACTGTTACCAAATAATCCTTTATTTGCACACAAAAGTAAAGTACTCACATTTAGCAGTAGTAAAATCAAGCGACAGGTTTGTGTAGGGACCGCAAGACCCTCTTTAGCGGTGGCTTCCGGGACGCTGTCTAAGCCAAGCGCCGGATCTGCGTTCCAATGATGCGGAAGTGACGTAGTTACGTTTGACGCGTTTCATCATCAATGATGTCTTCAGAAGCCATCTCATGGTAGGCCGTTTATGTGGTCTACAGTTGGTGACCAATGTGGAGGGGGACCTGAAGGATGTAACAATCAACCAACCATCTACCCTTTCAGCACACGCTCTGTGTGACACACACAGTGCAGCTCCGCTCCATCTCCCTCTCCCTCATCACTGGATTTGATTGATAGCCAATGCATGAGGGAGAGATAAAGTAGCACCACTGCTCTCAGGGACAGCTCTGGATTAAGATCATACTTAGGTAATTATTTAGGAGGCTGGGGGGAATTTACACTTCAAAACAGCACAGAGCTGCGATAATATGCAGACATGCTGCATTTTATCACCACACACAATATAGGATCACATGTCACTGTACTGCTGTACATAGTCAGCCAAAATGTGTACATTTTGGTAGTGACTCTATCTTTCAAGGTAAAGATGGGGCCCAAGATATGGTTGCCCAAACAGTGATTGCACTGCCACCATTCTTTAGTCCTGTTAGTAAGCTTGGAATGGTATTCACCCCACAAAAACACGTCAGGTGGTTGGGAGCAGTGTGAAGCTCAATTTATTGGACCATATTACAGTTTTCAATTGATCGATAGTCCACAACAGTCCATGATTTATGAGTGTTGCACCACTCTCTCCTCTTCTGAGCAATAATATCCGTAACTAGTGGTTTGGCAATTGCAGCTCACCCATGAATGCTTTGCTATGGAGTTTAAAAGGATGTGAGGAAAGTGGATATAGACTGTTATAAAGGCCCCACAATTCCCCTGGGTAGGAGTTTTAAGCCCCCCATTGCTTGATTTTAGGGGGGGGGTTTATGATAGTTCAAAAAAGGTCAGCTGTTAGGGAAAGTTCTGGAAGTTCTGAGGGGTCCTTTCGGATAGGATATTTAAGGTCACCTGACCCCCTAGGACATTCCAGAAATTCCCAGAACCCCTTTTTAAGCAGGAGGCCTGAGGGGGTCTTTGCCAATTGCTAGAGGATTATTGGAAGAGCACCCCAATGATTTTGTTTACAGTTTTAAAGTTTGTATTGATTAAGAGAGTTATGGTGAATTGTTAATTGTTTATACTTGTGAAAACTAATAAGCAAGGCCGTAGACATTAGTAATCCAGTTTGGTGTGTCTAGTGTTGTTTATTTCTTTGGAGTTTATGCCTCCTACCATCACATGTTACATCACTTCCACATTCAATGTGAAACATGTTGCAACTTTCACACCATCAATTCATGCAGTGTTTCCATATTTTTTTTCCAACTCCTGTATGTACCCTGTAAATGGTTGAATAATCAATATTTGACTAAGTCAACTAATGCACACAAAACCCTATATATTTCCCACTATAAAAAGTACAGAGTTAACCCTGATTCCCATGAAGGGGATAGCAATTAAAATTAAAGGGGTGTATTCATGGAAAAAAAAATAGCTGTATGAATGTCTAAGCATTTGCACAGCCATCACAAATAATCAATGTATTATGGTGTACGTTTATGAAAAGGTGAATTTTTTTCTCTCTTCGCTTCTCTGCAGTTCTCCGGGGAAAATGATCTCCTCTGGCACCATTTTTATGAAGCGGAGAACTTCAGTTCTCCCAGGGTGATCAGAGGAGAACTGTTTTCTCTGAGGACTGCCGAGATCTGTGTAGAAGTGAATGGGAGCGCCTGTAATCTCGTGAGACAAAGCGAGATTACGTAGTATGAAAATCACTGGTGCTCTTTAACAAGCAGTGATAAATTATCACTGCTGAGTACACGATCCCCACTAATGTTAATAAATAATAGTCCCCTTACATAAATATATATATATATATATATATATATACACTGAATACACACATGCATACATTATATATATATATATACACATTAAATATATATCTACATGTATGTGTGTATATATATATACATGTATATATATACATAAATATGGCAGGGGGACATGATTACTGTGTTGGGGGGTCTGAAAGAGGAAGAAGGAAGTCGATAATCTTCCTTTTTCCCCCTCAGTTCTCCCCCGATTCTGTCTTCACTCCCCGCTTCACAAGCTCCAGGCTGGTGAATCTGGGAGTGTGAATTCTGGCACAGATTGCCAGTGAAGTGCGGGGATCGCAGCTTCATAGCCTGGCTGTTTCTGTGTCAGGCAATGACAGATTCCCGTGTGAAGAGATGATCAGCGGAGAACATGTTCTACCCCGATCATTTCTGTTTCATAAACTGAGAATGATCGGAAATGAGCTGTGATCAGCAGGATCACTGCTCATCTCCGTTTCATAAAAGGACACCTATGTGTAATATGTTGAAATCCTTAAATTGTAAGCTCCATCTAGTGGCCATAATGTGGTATTTACCTAAATGAGATATTTCAATAAAATTCTGCATCATGGTCACTATATGTAGCTGACAATAATAGTTAACACACACACTAGACAAAATATGGATACTTTTTGTGATGGCTGTGTGAATGCACATACATTTTCACAACATTTTTTATATAACATTTTATATAAATTTTATATGTATATACATTTTATAACATTTTACATAACATGTATATAACATTTTTAATAGACCCTTATGTGTTTATATGAATGTTTCTGTGTCCATGCATAATTTTTCATGTATAATTTACAGTTAGGGAGAAACTCTATTTATCAACATAGGATTCACATAACTTTCTCACAAGATTGACACATTTTTACAAAAGATGCATAAAAAAAAAAAGTGAATATTAAGTAAAGGACATGTGAAACCTAGGGGAAAACATTGATAAAGAGCCGCTTAGAATAGAGATTTTTCATAGTCCAGATGTATTAAAAAAAAAAGCATACAAAAATGTAAGATTCATTTGCATTTGTTTATTTACCCCACAGTTCAATGGGCCCATAAATGCACAAATGATGTATGTCCTAATTTGTTTTTAATACACTAAACTGCAGTTCACAGATGTGAACTAGCTGAATAGTAGTTATTAGGTTTTCTATTTGAACTGCTTCTGTTTACTGCAGGGAAATGGACAAGTGGGAATGAGTCCCTATCCAGGCATTGCTGTAAAACACCAGGCAACCACCATTTTCTTTTTTGCTAATGTTTTGTTAAGATCCTGAGCCTGCAAATGTATAAGATCCGTATTTCTAGTCCAGTCTATTGTGGGCTACACATTTTCTCTTTGCCAAAAGTAAGAAGAGAGTTTACACTAAGCACAATCATGTGATAAAAAAGACACAGCCTTACCCAGAGCCATGCAACAGAGCCTGCTATATCAGGGCTGTCATGTTTTATTTAAAAATGAGATTATAGTGAACCTGCTGTTTATGGATAGAAATAATGATGCTGCCATGCTAGGTAAAGTGAATCTGAACTCAGAAGTGTTAGTTGTGCCTAAGCAGTACTCTTAAAAAATGTACAACAAAACCAAAAACAAAACCTTTGTCTGTAGTTCCCACTGAAAAAAAACAGGGCACATCCTTGTATGTGAGGATGCCTTGGCACTTCTGTGCATTTGAATCTTCCATTTGAATCGCAGGGACTGCTGCCTTTGACTACTAGTCTCTGGAGATTTGGAGTTGGATTTGATCATGTCACTACTGTGCTGCTCACTTTCCTCCTTGGTTGAGGCCCAGGCATGAGGAGATAGGGCACTGCTTCTACGAATATAGTCACCTCCACATAGAAGCACAGATAATACTGCTGTCAGGGAAGAATAAGGAAGCCCAGGCACATAGTTATATGCAGATGGAGAATGTCTGTTAGCCAACAGAGAAAGCCTATTAGCCAAACCCATGGACAGAAAATTCCTGTTCAAATGACGTGATCGCGCGCATGCGCACCAGCATTCAAGCCCACCACTAAGTGGCACCAAATGGGCTATGTAAACACCTCTGCTGCACTAGGTCATTGCCTTATGGTCTACAGTGTTCTGCTACCTGCTACTTGTCCCTGGTATTTAAAGTCTGTTGCCGCCCTGATCCGTCTGACCACACTTGTACTCTGCCTGAACCGACCCTGGCTTGCTCTTCGACCATGTCTCTGCTTGATCCCTCTGTCTGCCTTTTTGCCGTTGCCAACTCCAGCCTGAACCTGACTACTCTGCTGCCTTCTGCTCTGTTCCTGATGTGCCTGCTAGTTACCGACCTGGCTTGCCTGGCTCTGCTGTGTGACCGGCCATCCTTACATCTGCTGTCTGCTTCCTGCCAGCCTGCCAAGTGTGTGCTACCTGTGACCAGCCAGTCTGCCAAGTACCTGCTGTCTGCCACCCGCCAGCCTGCCAAGTACCTGCTGCCCTGCGTTACGATCCAGCCTGCATCCAAGTACGCACAGACCTCACATCTGCAGCCTTCACCACCAACTTAACTTCTAGGCACTCATGCCACTCCAGGCTTCCGTGCCTCCTGTTTACATTATCAGGGGTACAAGGCCGGAGGAGTAAGAGATTGCCTTCCTCTCCACGTCAGGCTCCATATCTAGGTATGTGACAACTGCTTACTAATGTTTAGTTCTCTGCCTACACTTTGTTTTAGACACCATAGTGGCAGCTAACGTCGGGTGACCGTAAGTATAGGAAACAAAGAAGGCATGTAGGCCTAGCGCATTATCCTCAAAACATGTTTTATTAATGGTATAAAATGGAGGTGAATGTACTTCCTTATAAGTGTGTGAGCTTGTGCTCCATTACACTCAAACATGAGAGGAGAATCTGCAAAGTGACAGCGCCAGGCTGAGAGGCACAGAATTGGACCATAATAGTCATCCAGATAAGGATCTGAAGAAGAGGGTAACCTCGAAACGCGTTAGCGGATGTGTCTGCGAGCATTGTGAATTTGTGTATATATGGACTTAAGCAGATAAAGATTATGTCTAAGCTTTGATGCAAGCATTGGCTTGTGGGTAACTTCACCTCCATTTTATACCATTAATAAAACATGTTTTGAGGATTATGCACTAGAGGATAATGCACTAAGTCTACACACCTGTACTTACAGTCATATTAGACGTCCCCAGTCTTTTGAGGGCAGTGAGGAGCACATTATCCACATGCAGTAATATGTCAAGATAGGAGATTGACATCACGTTGAGACTTATCGCAGGAGAGTTAACATAGCGAAATTTTCGGAAACGCAGAGTGACCGCAAGATTAGGAGCAGCCTGCTGGAGGGGATCCTTGTCCTCAACAATGCGATATGACTGACACATATATATATATATATATATATATATATATATATATATATATATATATATATATATATCAGGTAAAATAAGTATTGAACACGGTACTATTTTTCTAGGTAAATATATTCCTGAAGGTGCTATGGTATATAAATTAAATTTTCACCACATGTTGGTAACAAACCATGCAATCCATACATACCCATACATACAAAGAAACCAAATCAAATAAGTTCAGAAATTAAGTTATGTGTAATAAAATGGAATGACACAGGGAAAAAGTATCGAATACATGAAGAAAGGATGGTGCAAAAAGGCATGGAAAAAAAGCCAAAACACCAGCTGAAATCTTTCAGTAATTGGAAAGCAATCCTGCCCCTTGTCAGTGGAAATAATATCAGCTGGTTCAGTCTCAACTGATGGCCTATAAAAAGGTGTCTTATTACCAAGGTGTTAAACAAGAAACATCTCATGATGGTTAAAAGAAGAGCTTTCTCAAGAACTTCGCAACCTTATTGTTGTAAAACATACTGATGGCATTGGTTACAGAAGGATTTCTAAAAAAAACACAAAAATAGTAAAGAAAAGATGGGGCTTTCTAGGCTAATTAGGAGAAGGACGATCAGAAATATCAGTCTGTTATATATAAAAACCTTGTTTATTGGTACATTTTAAAAATGTATGACATCGGGGCATACAACCCAACATAGATACAACATAACAATTAAAAAGGTACAGAAGTGCAGAAATACTTTCCCATAAGGGTGTGTTGAGGACCCATTCAGAATGGTATAGGGTCTCTGATGGAATGTGGTCTAGGGGTCCCAGCAAGCCAACGCGTTTCACATGGGGCTTCCTTAGGGCCAGAGAGACCAGAAAAGACCGGTATTTCCCACTGTATAGTGGACCGAGGACGGGCAGGACAGACGGACCACCAAACTCACAGATGCGACGATATGAATCATGAATTGTATTAAACAAAAAATCTCCAGATCAGACAATAAAATGCCTCTCTGTATTGTACTTGTATAGGAGTTCTTCACTCTTTGTGCTATTAGTGGTATGCAATTGCTTCATATGCAATGTGTGCAGCATGCACTCACAACAAAGTGGATACTTGTCAATCAAGTTTAACACATCCCATTACTAGGGTCCTATGTATAACTAGGTACTCCAACCCAATGGAGTCCAAGGTTGGTCTTGAGGCATGTATGTTTACTGTATAATCCTAATAGCTTATCAAAATAGGTAGTAGCTCCCATACTCCACAATAGAGTGAGGCTCGTATATCGTGTCCTGTATTGTGCCTGCCTGGGTTTCTAAACTTCTGAACTGGAAGTGAAATGAACATCATTTCACCATAAACCGGCCACAACTAGGTGCTCCTCGCAAGATTTTAGACAGAGGAGTGAAAAGAATTATCAGAAGAGTTGTTCAAAGAGCCAAGGACCACTTGTGGAGAGCTTCAGAAAGACCTGGAGTTACTATAGCATGTACAATTGTTTCAAAGAAAACAATAAGTAATGCACTCAACCGCCATAGCCTGTATGCACACTCACCACGCAAGACTCCATTGCTGAAGAAAAAGCATTCTGAAGCTTATTTAAAGTTTGCTGCACAACATTTAGACAGGCCTGTGAAATACTGAGAGAATATAGCCTGGTCAGATGAGACCAAAATTGAACTCTTTGGAGGCCATAATACACACGATGTTTGGAGGTCAAATGGCACTGCACATCACCCCAAAAACACCATATCAACAGTAAAGTTTGGAGGTGGGAACATCATGGTGTGGGGCTGTTTTTCAACATATGCTACTGGCAAACTTTAAATCATTCAACGAAGAATAAAATGGAAAAATTTACCAAGACATTCTTGGTAAAAATCTGCTGCTAACTACCAGGATGATGAAGATGAAATGAGGATGGACATTTCAGCAAGACAATGATCCCAAACACAACTCAAGGGAACTCTCAATTGGTTTCAATAAAGAAAATAAGGCTGCTAGAATGGCCCAGCCAATTACCTGACTTGAATCCAATAGAAAATCTATGAATAGAACTAAAGATCAGAGCTCATAGAAGAGGCCCACAGAACTTTCAAGATTTGAAGACTGTTTGTGTGGAAGAATGGGCCAAAATCACACCTGAGCAATACATGTGATTAGTTTCTCAATACAGGAGGTGTCTTGAAGCTGTCATTACCAACAAAGGATTTTGTACGAAGTATTAAATAAATTTAAGTGCAATATTTTTTCTCTGTTCATTCCATTTTATTACACACAAATTAAATTCTGAAATTGTTTGTTTTGGTTTCTTTGTATGTATGGAATCAAGGTCTTGGTTGTTACCGACATGTGGTGAAAATTTCATGTCAATAGCACCTTTAGAAATATATTCATCTATAAAAATGGTGATGTGTTCAATAATTATTTTACCCACTATATACAGGTGCATCTCATAAAATTAGAAAATTATCAAAAAGTTAATTTATTTCAGTAATTCAATTCAAAAAGTGAAACTCATATATTTTATATAAATGCATTACACACAAAGTGATATATTTCAAGCATTTCTTTCTTTTAATTTGGATGATTATGGCTTACAGCTAGTGAAAACCCAAAATTCAGTATCTCAGAAAAATAGAACATTACATAAGACCAATAAAAAAAAAGGGTTCTTAATACAGAAATGTTGGCTTACTGAAAAGTATGTCCATGTAAAGTATAGTATGCACTCAATACTTGGCCGGGGCTCCTTTTGCATGAATTACTGCATCGATGCAGCGTGGCCTAGAGGCGATCAGCCTGTGGCACTGCTGAGGTCTTATGGAAGCACAGGTTTCTTTGATAGTGGCTTTCAGCTCATCTGCATTGTTCTCTATAATTTCCTGGTAGAGGGCTGACTTTGGACTTGATAAAACACAGTGGACCAACACCAGCAGCTGGCATGGCTCCACAAATCATCACGGGCTGTGGAAAATGTTGCATTTAATTTGGAAATCAAGGTCCCAAAGTCTGGAGGAAGAGTGGAGAGGCACAGAATCCAATTTGCATGAGGTCCAGTGTGATGTTTCCACAGTCAGTGATGATTTGGGAAGCCATGTCATCTGCTTGTGTTGGTCCATTCTGTTTTATCAAATCCAAAGTCAGCACAGCCCTCTACCAGGAAATTCTAGAGCACTTCACGCTTCCCTCTGCTGACCAGCTTCATGGAGAGGCTGAATAAAGAAAATGATCTGTGCAATACTAGGTATTTCCCAGATGATATCAGTTATGGGTGATAATCTACTCTTATACACCACAATTCAAATTGCCCATATATCTTCAAAAAAAATAGGAGTTCAAATATCATAAGAAACATATAAAAACTTATAAAGACTCCAACTATGTGAAGCAAGGCTCTAAAATCATGTAATCTAATTATATATAAATAAGAAAAAAGATGACCAGCTTCCTGGAGAATCTATATAAAATGCACATAAATATAAATCATTTAATTACCTGAGAAATATTGATAAAGCATCTATAGTAAAGATGTAGTGCAAAAAAAAAAATTTCAATCCAAAAAAAAATAAATGATGAAGTGCAATACGGGAAAAAAAATAACCAGCGTGCTGGAAAATTATTCAATTTCCTAAAAAAATTTGTAAGACATCTAAAATGGATAAATCATGCAAAAAAATATAAAGTGCAATCCAAAAAATGTTGATAAAGTGCAAATGCTGGGAATTCTCTGTGTAATACTAATCCATATGATAATTCCAAAAAAATTGTATTGAAGTGCAAAGGAAGAAAACTATTAAGGTAATCCTAATAGTGAAATATGTGCAATAAGTAAGCGAAAATAATGATTTTATAACATTAAATGATCAAAAAATTATTTTAAAAAATGTACGCAACAAGTCCATAATCTCTTATCAAGTCCCAAGTGAAGAAAGTGCAAGTGCAGAAAAAGTGCAAATCACATATAAAGGTGTCTTCAGTGTTCACTCGTGGGGGTCACACCATCTGTGTATCACTAGTCTCCCTAGATGGACTCAACAGATGATGGGCTGGTCACAACTAGGGATGATCGAACTTTTCAAAAGTTCGGTTCGGCCAGAACATCCGAACTTCCCGAAAGTTCGGCCCGGATTTCAGAACCCCATTGAAATCAATGGGACCCGAACTTCGGTAATCAAAAAACACCATTTTGAAGCCCTAAAACCCAATAAATGCCCCTAAAAAGTACCTAGGGTTCTGGGTCATACCCCAGGGACTATTAATCACACAAAAAAAAGTTCTTAAAAATTGTCATTTTTGATAGAGAGCCAATTATTGAAAAAATTAAAAAAAAAGAGATTTTTTTATTTTGACTTTGGATTTAGTATCTGGGGGTCTAAAATGTGTACCTGTGAAGTTTCAGCTATGTAGCATGTCCAGAAACATTAAAAAAAAATATTGTTTGTATTTTGTCACTTAGAACACAGGTTGTTGGCTTCTCGCTTTTCACACATTGCCGGTTTAATAGCAGGCATTTTTTTGGGCATTTTTTGGGTTCTTTTGAGGCAGGAAAAACATCTGAACTTGTGTATAGTGGTATATATACCACTATACACAAGTTCAGATGTTTTGCCTGCCTCTAAAGAACCCAAAGAAAATGCCCAAAAAAACGCCTGCTACTAAAAAGGCAAGGTGTGAAAAGAGCGAAGCCATATTACAGTTCTATAATTGCACTAATACAAATGATCTTTTTTTATGGTTCTGGACATGCTACAGAGCTGAAACTTCACAGGTACACCTTTTAGACCCCCCAAACACAAAATCACACAAAAAAGTTCTTAAAAATTGTCATTTTTGATAGATTTTTGATATAGAGGCAATTATTGAAAAAAAAATTCTTTGGATTTAGTATCTGGGGGGTCTAAAAAGTGTACCTGGGAAGTTTCAGCTCTGTAGCATGTACAGAACCATAAAAAAAAAAAAAAAAAAAAGATTGTTTGTATTTTGTCACTTAGAACACAGGTTGTTGGCTTCTCGCTTTTCACACATTGCCGGTTTAGTAGCAAGCGTTTTTTTGGGCATTTTTGGGGTTCTTTGGAGTCAGGAAAAACATCTGAACTTGTGTATAGTGGTATATATACCACTATACACAAGTTCAGATGTTTTGCCTGCCTCCAAAGAACCCAAAAAAATGCCCAAAAAAACGCTAGCGTCAAAAAAAAAATGCCCAGGTGTGTTGTTGCAGGCATTTTTTGGGGGTTTTTGGAGGCAGGCAAAACATCTGAACTTGTGTACACACACATACTTATATGTATTTTACACTTTTCACACATTGCCGGTTTAGTAGCAAGCGTTTTTTTGGGCATTTTTTGGGTTCTTTGGAGTCAGGAAAAACATCTGAACTTGTGTATACGGGTATATATACACACATACTTATATGTATATACACACCTAGACATATATAGGTGTGATAGTAGCAGAAATATATGCTTGCGCTAATGAAATCATTTCCACTACTTATATGTATTTTACACTTAGACATATATAGGTGTTATAGCAGCGTAACTATATTAGTGGAAATGATTTCATTAGCGCAAGCATATATTTCTGCTACTATCACACCTATATATGTCTAGGTGTGTATATACATATAAGTATGTGTGTATATATACCCGTATACACAAGTTCAGATGTTTTTCCTGACTCCAAAGAACCCAAAAAATGCCCAAAAAAACGCTTGCTACTAAACCGGCAATGTGTGAAAAGTGTAAAATACATATAAGTATGTGTGTGTACACAAGTTCAGATGTTTTGCCTGCCTCCAAAAACCCCCAAAAAATGCCTGCAACAACACACCTGGGCGTTTTTTTTTTTTGACGCTAGCGTTTTTTTGGGCATTTTTTTTTGGTTCTTTGGAGGCAGGCAAAACATCTGAACGTGTGTATAGTGGTATATATACCACTATACACAAGTTCAGATGTTTTTCCTGACTCCAAAGAACCCAAAAAATGCCCAAAGAAACGCTTGCTACTAAACCGGCAATGTGTGAAAAGCGAGAAGCCAACAACCTGTGTTCTAAGTGACAAAATACAAACAATCTTTTTTTTTTATGGTTCTGTACATGCTACAGAGCTGAAACTTCACAGGTACACTTTTTAGACCCCCCCAGATACTAAATCCAAATAATTTTTTTTTTTTTTCAATAATTGTCTCTCTATCAAAAATGACAATTTTTAAGAACTTTCTTTTGTGTGATTTTGTGTTTGGGGGGTCTAAAAGGTGTACCTGTGAAGTTTTAGCTCTGTAGCATGTCCAGAACCATAAAAAAAAGATCATTTGTATTAGTGCAATTATAGAACAGGTTGTTTGCTTCTCGTTTTTCACACCTTGCCAGTTTAGTAGCAGGCGTTTTTTTGGGCATTTTTTGGGTTCTTTAGAGGCAGGCAAAACATCTGAACTTGTGTATAGTTGTATATATACCCGTATACACAAGTTCAGATGTTTTGCCTGCCTCCAAAAACCCCCAAAAAATGCACCTGGGCGTTTTTTTTTTTTGACGCTAGCTTTTTTTGGGCATTTTTTTTTGGGTTCTTTGGAGGCAGGCAAAACATCTGAACTTTTGTATAGTGGTGTATATACACACATACTTATATGTATATACACACCTAGACATGTATAGGTGTGATAGGAGCGTAACTATATTGGTGTTAATTATTTCATTAGCGCAAGTAGTTTTTTCTGCTCCTTTCACACCTATATATGTCTAGGTGTATATATACAGACATGGGTGTGTATATATACCCCCTATACACATGTTCAGATGTCATGTCTGACTCCAAACATGTGCTCAAAAAATCACTAGCAACGCCTGCAGCCAAAAAGAATGCTGGCGGCGGCGAAGCCATATTACTGCAGCGAAAGTGACTTGAGAGAAACTAGCTTTTCTCTATAGCGGTCACCCTGCTATGGAAGGGTTTGGTCACCCTGCCATAGCAGTCACTGTCAGTTAACCCTACACTACACTACGGTCCACTTACACTTAACAGAAACCTACAGAAACTGAATAAATTAAAGCTAACTAAAGTGTAAAAGAGCACTCTAACTACACTAGATATCCCTTTCCTCACACTAAAAATTTCTAAATGACACTTTGTAACACTTTGTAACAGAAGTAACAGAACAGCATTCCACTCTCTTCCATGTCCCGTATAAGAATGCTAGGAATTTGGCGGGGGCTATCTTATATACTGGGGGGCGTATTCACTAATGATTGGACTATGGACCCCCTAGTCACTCCAATCACATTCCTAGCATTCTCCTGCCCCCTCAATTGGCTTTTGCTAATGGTTCTGGTCCAATCACAGGCTTTAAAGCCCATTTCCTGTCCCATTGCATTTTGGTCAGTTCTGGTTGCCGAATTCCGAACTTTTTGGGCAAAAAGTTCTAAATTCGGCCGAACCTCGAACACCCAATGTTCGGGCCGAACCGATGGTCGACCCGAACCGTTGGATCATCCCTAGTCACAACCAGCAATCCAGCTCTATCAGTATATGTCTCATATATACTCCCAATATCTTCTGATCTCTCTCAGGATGGTGGAATGCCAGGTGTTTTGCAGGAGGGGAGGAAAAATAAATCCAAAATAGTGGGATTCCCTTTTTAAGATGTATTTGAAAAAAAAAATAAAGCAATGGTTCAACTCACAGTGTCTGCCCGACACTAGGATGCTGTGCGAACAAGTAAAACACTGCTCCGGTTGTAGGAATATGAACCGTAAGCATGTGTGTAGCATTGCCATGTCTTCCTTCAGCGTCCCAGGCCCCACCCTACTAGTTTCGTCATTTGACGTCTTCTCGGTGCGGCAGGAGGGGCTGATTTAATTTCCCAGCAGAACTTGGCTCCTGCCCACACTGCCAAACATCCCAATACCTGGTTTAATTATCATGGTGTCACTGTGCTTGATTGGCCAGCAAACTCACCTGAGCTAAACCCCATAGAGAATCTGTGGGGTATTGTCAAGAGGAAGATGAGAGACACCAGACCAAACAATGCAGACGAGCTGAAGGCCCCTATCAAACCAACATGGGCTTCCATAAGACCCCATCAGTGCCACAGGCTGATCACCTCCATGCCACGCTGCATTGATACAGTAATTCATGGAAAAGGAGCCCCAACCAAGTATTGAGTGCATGCTATACTGTACATGGACATACAGTACCATTCAGTAAGCCAACATTGCCATATTAAAAATCTTTTTTTTTTATTGGTCTAATGTAATATCCTAATTTTCTGAGATACTGAATTTTGGGTTTTCACTAGCTGTAAGCTGTAATAATCAAAATGGAAAGAAAGAAATGCTTGAAATATATCACTCTGTGTGTAATGCATCTATATATAATATATGAGTTTCACTTTTTGAATTGAATTACTGAAATAAATTACTTTTTTGATGATATTCACATTTTTTTAAATGCACCTTTGTGTATGTATATATATATATATATATATATATATATATATATATATATATATATATATAGATATACAGTATATATATCATTTTATTCATTTTATTTATTTATTTTCTTGGAAATGCTGCACATTCTGGAATTGAAAGTTCCAGCACTGTGAGAATAGTTGGATGTATATGTGATTTTGGGGACACAATAACCGCTCCCCGTATATGAGCTGCAAGTGGTATACATAATGTGCTGGGTGGTTGTACTTGAGCCAATACCTGGAAAGAAGGTTATATAATTTAAGAACCTAGGAATTATTTAACCTATTTAATCTATGATAAACTAAGTTATTTTAGTATAAAATTTAGTAAAATTATTTTAGTATAGTATAAAATATACGTGTTTTCTTTTTGTGTTATATAAATAAAATCCCATTTTGAATTGTAAACATTTACTTTTAAATACATTTTATGTGGTTCACCAAATACAATTAAATCAACTAATTGTAAAATCATTTATTCCTTAAATTGGATAACAGATGTTACAAGAAAATACATAAAATGACATATAATGAGAGCACACCTAACTGCAAGTAATCTGAAGAGTTTAATAAGGGATTGAAAATGAGTTGTTTGTAACAGTATTTAGTAAATAAAAGTCTTCTGAAGGGAAACACAAAACAGGAATGTTCCCATGTAAATTCACTAGACCACGTACTCTTATTTGCTAATAAAATGCTCCCCGAGGGATAAAACCCCAGATACATTTAACTTCGGAGTTCCTTTCCAGTGCACGTGAATGCTTTTCTCAGCAAGTGGAAGCCATGGGAACTCACTGAGTAAACCTTTAACTGAGTTTATAAACATGTTTTGTTTTCTCTTCAACTACTACATACAAATATAAAGCAAAATGTGAGTGAATGTTAGGCCAGTTGAAGTTTCAATTTCTTATTACATACTGTAGATTTATCAGAGCTCTTTAAGGAAAAAACAGTCAGAAATAAACAAAAGCTTTGAACAACCGACTAAAGCGGATGTGCTTACAGTAATATGCAAATATAAAACAAAATACATGAAAGATGCAGTGCTCTAAATTAAAAAAAAAAAAACAACACATGTAAAACATGTGCACATGGTAAATAAACACAAATAAGTCCATTAACTTATGCGAATTTTAATTTTCACCATGCAAAATCTTATGCTACCATAGAGATCATCTATTGGGAAGTTGCTCACTCCTTACTTACTCTTAAGAAATAAATGTATTGTAATAAACTCCTAGACAGTCTCTACATCAATTTGGCAATGGATGCAATTTTGGCATGGTGGTGCAAGATTTTAGGGGTGAAGAAACTCTTTTAGTAAATTAGTCTATGTATCTGCCTGCGAACTAAGCACTAAGCTGTATAGCAGCTCCAACCTGATGTTGGAAGAGTAATGAATTATCCCTGGAGCAAAAGCAACAAAATGGAGAGAAATGAAAAAGGGGCATATACATTTTTTATATGAAAAAACTACCCTGTGTTATTTTAACTTGTGTCTGCTGTCCATTTGCTAAAATTTTGTGGCGCTACAACCCTCATGTTTCCATTTATCTCTGTTTATTGATGTCCCTTTTGGTGTCTGTACAAGCAATCAATATCTCTGCCACTTTGGACGCTAAAGGAAATGTTAAGTGAAGGTATGGAAGGTTGTGTGATGTTGTGAATGTCAGATTTCTCTTCAGTTAACTTTCACAATCACATATTGGCACTAAATCTCATAAATCTTGTGAGTGGCCCCAATGAACTCCGCAGTTTAGATCTCACTAAAAACCATCTTGCCTCTGGTTAGTTTATAGGCATTTCTAGTGACAAATAAAAAGTTAAACTCATGCAGAAAGCAGATAAATATTCCGCCCTTACAAAAAACAAAGTAAAACAGCTGAATGACACCTACTTTAATTCTCATTTATAAAGTTTCATTACTTAACTAGAAGCTTTAAGTATTTACAGTTGAACATTGAAAGAGAAATTACCTATCATCTCTGTATAAAATGTAAAGCGTAGCGTAGGAAATAATGGTGTCCATGGAAACAGGATTGCAAATTGTTACTCATATCAATGAAATTATGTTTCTTCTAGTTAAAGCACTATAGAGGTAAAGCAATACTCTGATTAATTTTGTTAACATGTTTTTATTAGTTACTTGAAGATTTATCCCCCTTCATGACCAGACCATTTTTTTGCTTTTTGGCACTGCTTTACTGTTCTGGAAATTTTATAGATAGGCAACCCCTATCCTCATATTGATTAGTGGTTCCAAGTTAATAAAAACTACTGCAATAAGGAAGAGACACAAAAGATACACTCAACATCTTTCCAAATAACTGTTCTGTTTTATTTGACACAATTGAAGGTTTTTATACACATAATTATGTAGGTATAACATTAATAATACAATTGTACTTATATGGTAACAAGGGGCGTAACATAAGCAGGCCAATTCTAATCTGGACTCGAAAGAATGCAAGAATATTGAAAACATTATTAGTGCCGTGCACCCAGTAAATGCAGTAAGCAATACATAGGCAAACACACAAAATATAATACAATTTTATACAGAATTTACACATTTCCTTTACAGTTACTATTAACTGACAAGTGCGTGATCATGCAACACTGTACACAAACAAAATGTATATAATTTTTGCCCACAAATAGAGCTTTCTTTTAGTGGTATTTGATTGTCTCTGTTTCTTTTGTTTATTTTTTTTTGCGCTATAAACAAAACAAAACTAAAAAGGAAATTCCCCTAGGGGTGGGACTTTTTAGGCACCAATCAAATTGTATAAATAACAAACCAATTTGTATAAAAGTTTAATTCTTTATTGAATGATACAGAAGAAATAAAAGCAAGAGGCAAGCTAAAACATATTGCACAATGGACAGTCGAACTCAATACCACATAACCCCCGGGCTGTTTTGGGTCACAGCCCAGGGGTTATGTGGTATTGAGTTTGACTGTCCTATGTGCAATATGTTTTAGCTTGCCTCTTGCTTTTATTTCTTCTGTATCATTCAATAAAGAATTCAACTTTTATACAAATTGGTTTGTTATTTATACAATTTGATTGGTGCCTAAAAAGTCCCACCCCTAGGGGAATTTCCTTTTTTGTTTTGGTAGTCATTTTTGGGATGTGGCACCGCTGGGATTCAGACAACATGAGCAATCATTTTTGTAACTATAAACAAAACAAAGGCCAAAAATTTAGAAAAAAAAATGTGAAAATCAAACTTCTTCATAAATTTAGGCCAATATGTATTCTGCTACACATTTTTGGTAAAAAAAAAAAAAATCCCAATAAGCGTATATTGATTGGTTTATGTGAACAAACTATGGTTTATATACACTGGAATTTCTTTTTTTTTATACTAGTAATGGCGGTGATCAGTGACTTATAACGGGACTGTGATAGTAATGCGGGCAGTCTGACAGTAACTGACACTAATGCAGTGATCAGTGCTAAAAAATATGCTCTGTCACTGTACTTATGACACTGGCTGGGAAGGGGTTAACATCTGGGGCAATCAAAGGGTTAAATGTGTGCCTAACAGTGCTTCGTGTGTTTACTCTGAGGTGCTTTTACTAAGGAATATGCTGTTTTTTCCCTGCTTTGCAGGGAAACAAAAACCAGCATACCCCTGCTGACAAGACAGAGCTCAGTATTTTTTACACTGACAGAGCTCTGTCCTTTCTTCCTCCTCGCCTCGGTGTGTTAGTGGTCATCCATTAGCCAGCACCCAGTAATTAGCTTTTGCTGTTTCTAATCACAGCGGGTGCGCGACCTCTACCCCGGAATTGTTGGATCCCATACTAGGTACGTTATCCAGCACAGGACAGCCACTCTGCCGCCATACTCTTACATGAGGCATTTGGCAAGTAGCTATTAATAATATTATGATTATGAATATTAATTTATAGCTACATACTGTACTGTATTTAATTAGTTTGAGATAAACACAAGCCCATCTACTTCAACCAATAGAAATTTTTTTTATAGAAATCCTCCATATACAGAACCCTATACTCACAGTTTATCCAGAGGATATTATAAAGTATTGTCCAATTTGCTCCAGCAGGGGAAAAAATCCTTCTTGATTCCCCAAGAGGCAGGATATTTAATCAACAATGCCTGGTGTTATTACTAGTGTTGAGCGAACACGGACTGTATTATTCGTGTTCGTACCGAATAATTGGATTTTTTTTACCCGAACACGGACACGGACACTTTACTGTATGTTCGGGTAAAAATCCGTGTTCGGTCGTTTTATTTCCGGGTTTTGCATGCTTTGGCGCTCTTTTCATGGCGGGCTTTCAACAGCCAATCAACAATCGTTTAACTGGTGTGCCTTAAGCCATCCCAGCCATGCCTGCAAATGTCTTAGTAGCTGTGATTGGCCGTCTGAAGCATGTGACCAAGTCTTTATAAGTTCGAGGCAGCCGCCGCAGCAGCGTCATTCTGCTGCTTAGCTAAGGGACAGAGCACACATCAATGTGCTGGCTGCTGATTAGGGAAAGATAGGCAGGAAAAAACCATTTGTGTCCGGATAGAATTGAGGGACAGGTCGGAGTGTTTAGGCAGGGCGAGTTGTAGGCATTTTAGGGATAGAGTCTGCTGAATTATAGGGTCAGTGTCTTCTACAAACTACAATCGATATTGCTGTGTGGGGGGTGGGGTGAATCTGCACTCAATCCTGATCTACGATCTCTTCTCAATCCTGTTAGGGACAGAGTCTGCTGAATTTTAGGGAAACTGTGTTCTACAAACTACAATCGATATTGCTGTGTGGTGTGGGATTGGAGATAGGCAGGTGTCAGTGATCCACATCCATTTTTCTGTGTGTGAGCTGCAGTGAACACAATCTTTTTGGGCTGCAGTGAACACAATCTTTTTGGGCTGCAGTGAACACAATCTTTTTGGGCTGCAGTGAACACAATCTTTTTGGGGTGCAGTGAACAAAATCTTTTTGGGGTGCAGTGAACACAATCCTTTTTGGTGTGCAGTGAACACAATCTTTGTGGGGTGCAGTGAACAAAATCCTTTGTGGGGTGCAGTGAACACAATCTTTTTGGGGTGCAGTGAACAAAATCCTTTTTGGGGTGCAGTGAACAACATCCTTTTTGGGGTGCAGTGAACACAATCTTTTTGGGGTGCAGTGAACAAAATCCTTTGTGGGGTGCAGTGAACACAATCTTTTTGGGGTGCAGTGAACACAATCTTTTTGGGGTGGAGTGAACAACATCCTTTTTGGGGTGCAGTGAACAAAATCCTTTTTGGGGTGCAGTGAACAAAATCATTTTTGGGGTGCAGTGAACACAATCTTTTTGGGGTGCAGTGAACACAATCTTTGTGGGGTGCAGTGAACACAATCTTTTTGGGGTGCAGTGAACAACATCATTTTTGGGGTGCAGTGAACACAATCTTTTTGGGGTGCAGTGAACACAATCTTTGTGGGGTACAGTGAACAGAATCTTTGTGGGGTGCAGTGAACACAATCTTTGGGGGGTACAGTGAACACAATCTTTTTGGGGTGCAGTGAACACAATCTTTGTGGGGTGCAGTGAACACAATCTTTTTGGGGTGGAGTGAACAAAATCATTTTTGGGGTGCAGTGAACAACATCCTTTTTGGGGTGCAGTGATCAAAATCCTTTTTGGGGTGCAGTGAACACAATCTTTTTGGGGTGCAGTGAACAAAATCCTTTGTGGGGTGCAGTGAACAGAATCTTTGTGGGGTGCAGTGAACACAATCTTTGGGGGGGTACAGTGAACACAATCTTTTTGGGGTGCAGTGAACACAATCTTTGTGGGGTACAGTGAACAGAATCTTTGTGGGGTGCAGTGAACACAATCTTTGGGGGGTACAGTGAACACAATCTTTTTGGGGTGCAGTGAACACAATCTTTGGGGGGTACAGTGAACACAATCTTTTTGGGGTGCAGTGAACACAATCTTTGTGGGGTGCAGTGAACACAATCTTTGGGGGGGTACAGTGAACACAATCTTTTTGGGGTGCAGTGAACAACATCCTTTTAGGGTGCAGTGAACACAATCTTTGTGGGGTGCAGTGAACAACATCCTTTTAGGGTGCAGTGAACACAATCTTTGTGGGGTACAGTGAACAGAATCTTTGTGGGGTGCAGTGAACACAATCTTTGGGGGGTACAGTGAACACAATCTTTGTGAGGTGCAGTGAACACAATCTTTGTGGGGTGCAGTGAACACAATCATTGTGGGGTGCAGTGAACTCAATCTTTGTGGGGTACAGTGAACACAATCTCATACTTCTGAAGATTTGAGGGTGCTGCCTGTTCCATACTCCCCCTACTCCTCATCTAGCCTTTTAGGGGTACAAACAATAGTAATTGGGGCCTAGTGTGGTTGTGTACGTGTGATATACATACACTTTTTTTGGATCATATTTTCTATTCCGCTATTTAATCAAAAACCTTTGGGGATCAGTTAAATTGGGGGATAGTCTGTGTTGGTACGTGTGAGAGAGATCCACCTTTCCAAGTTGTTGGGGTTCATCTCATACTTCTGAAGGTTTGAGGGTGCTGCCTGTTCCATACTCCCCCTACTCCTAGCCTTTTAGGGGTACAAACAATAGTAATTGGGGCCTAGTGTGGTTGTGTACGTGTGATATACATACACTTTTTTTGGATCATATTTTCTATTCCGCTATTTAATCAAAAACCTTTGGGGATCAGTTAAATTGGGGGATAGTCTGTGTTGGTACGTGTGAGAGAGATCCACCTTTCCAAGTTGTTGGGGTTCATCTCATACTTCTGAAGGTTTGAGGGTGCTGCCTGTTCCATACTCCCCCTACTCCTCATCTAGCCTTTTAAAATTTTTGAAAAGAAGCAGTGTTGGCTACCTCGTCCTCCTCCTCAGGGCCAGATTAATGTAGGGGCTATTGGAGCTGCAGCTCCAGGCCCCTACCTTTTATATAGGCCCCGGGTTGGCCATATTCACTGTTACCGCTCTTCTGTCACTTGTAAACACAGAAGTCTGGCTTCTATGCTCGCTTCCCCAGGCAGCACCCTCAGAACCTCCCCACACAGCGTGAAGGCCGGACAAGGAGGGACAGTTGGCGATGCATGGATGTGTTTATGGGCTTCAGAGACAGCATCCCATGTTGAATTAGGCATGCATGGCTGCACCCTTCCTCCTCTGGGTGCATGGCAAGGCACGGCCCTTAAGGCCCTTCAAAATCCTCAGCACCAAGCCCATGATGCTGTTAATCCGGCCCTGGTCCTCCTCCACCGCCGCTTCCACCTACACCGCCCATAGGTGTGCGCAGCCTATTGCATTAAGGTGTGCACCCCAAAGTTGAAATACACATGCATGTGTTTGCCAGCAGGGAGAGTAATGTATCGGGGCCATGTACCTGTAGGCAAGGAGAAATAGAGCAGAGCAGGTCCCAGGGAGATCTTTCCCATCTCCTCACTGGCAATGCTATGTGCCCTAGGTGATTAGGGTGTGCCCAGGCACACCCAGCACACCCTGTGCGCACGCCTATGTCACCGCCACATCCACCACCACCTCAACCTCCCTCCTACTCCATATGGGCCTCGTCCTTCAGAGATGAAGAAGAACATTGTTTTATTTTTCTGTTTTTTTTTGTTGTTTTAAGTTATTTCCCTATCCACATTTGTTTGCAGAGCACTTGCCATGCTCTTAATTACGTTTTGCTGCCATTTGCAGCACTCTAGCCCTTTCCTTTGGTGTTTTAGAGCCATTTTAGTGCCTTAAAGTTCGGGTCCCCATTGACTTCAATGGGGTTCGGTGTCCGGGAAAAGTTCGGTAAAAGTCCGGGACACGGACCCGGACTTTTTTTTAAAGTTCGGCCGAACCCGTCGAACACGGACATCTAGGTGTCCGCTCAACCCTAGTTATTACCGATACATGTTTATATCGGGTTATATGTTGTGCATTTAGGAATGCATCCAGCTATTTTTAAAACAATCTATTGAGCTAGTCAGATTTAGCTCCTTAGGGAATCCATTCCACATTTCCCAGCTCTTACTGTGAAGAAGCCAATCAGTATGTGGAGGTCAAATCTTTTTTACTCCAAACGTAAAGAATATCCCTTTTGTCCTTTGTGATGACCTTAAAGTAAGTTACTTTAAAGTGAATATTAGTATTCACTTTTTTAACTTTGCTCAAAACTTACATCTTTCTGATCACTAACGTTGAAGATTTGATATTGTAAGTAGATGATAACCAATATTATTATCACAGTTATAGTGTTGTAATGTGTAAGCCCTTAACCAATGCAGAAACTTTTACGTTTAAAGTCTAAAGCCTCATCCCTATTTTCTGGATGTGTATGATTCTGGAACCGCTCTCTTCATTATTTTACTGATAGTACAGGGTACCATAGTGATGCCTCTTCAAAGAGTGGGCCCATGAAACTCTGCACTTTTGGAATGTCCTCAGTTTTCCACACTGGACATAGTTCAACCCAGTAGATTACAGTGAGGTACCAGGCGAGTAGCTCCAGATTAAAGGAGAAGTATGGCCAAAGCTCTCTTGGCCATACTTCTCCTGTGGGTCATAGGAGTGCAGTTAGTTCTGCACTCCTGAGACCCAGATTCAGCTGACAGTGGGTTAAAGTCCGCTGTTGGCTAATGTTACAGAGTTGGTCCAGGTTTTGTAAGGATCCCAACAATAATGTCGGGCTCCTGACAGGCAGCTGGCTTGGCCTCTCAAGGTGCCACTGAGATCCTGAGTCAACTGCTCCCGCCCCCTTCACAGTCTGGTGCTCCAGTGAGCCCTGGAGGGGCAGAGCAGAGAGTGGTGGCTGACAGTCACTGCTCTGTGCTCAGAATGGACCCAAGAACTAAGCAATCAGTGGTCTTTGATCACTCAGTTCTTGGTGTGAAACCAGGTGGGGGACAGCTGCAGCATCGGATCAATGCTGCAGTCATTTAGGTGAGTATAATTGCTTGGGTTTTTTTTTTTTTACATCCTTACACCTTTTGAGTATTGCAGGCACAGATTTTCTTTTTACGTTTCCAGGAAGACATTTTAAGCCCAGAATTGTGCTTTCATCTACTACTGAAAAACACACTCATATACTGTTTTACCTGTCAAACGTGATTCTCAATTTTGAGATTTAAGCACATCTGACAAATTGTGTAGTCAGGAAGAGTCTTCTGTTTCCCCATGACTTTTTACTGCATCTTGGATCATCCCTCTTACTAAATGAACAAAGGGGAATATGCTGGTTCACTATCCAGCAAACAAATGGGAGGCATTGACATTGGTATCTGAATAGCTGGACCAGGATATATGTATTTTGCCTGCCTGGCTGTGCAGTGTGGTAGAGATGTGTAAATCAAAAGAATGGAATCAAAAGAATGGATGCAGAGAATTGAAAATACATGGCAGGTAAATAGACAACGTATTGTGTTTTTATCTATTTGCTTGAAGGCCCGTTATATTTATTTTAAAACCTTAATTAAGAATATTCTAATTCAATATTCTTCTGATACACCACACCTGTAAATGCAAACTACAGTAGGGTGGCCTGGTTTCCAGCGACAGTCCCTGATTCAAGCTGTCCCAGCTCAAAATGTGTTTTTTCTTATGTCCCTGGTCTGTGTTCTTGTTTGTATCATTAGCTGGTGGTTCCTTTGACCACTTGATCGCGGGAAGATTTTACCCCCTTCATGACCAGGCCTTTTTTTATAGTTTGGCACTGCGCTACTTTAACTGGCAACTGTGCGGTCATGCAAAGCTGTACGCAAACAAAATAAATATAATTTTTTTTTTACACAAATAGAGCATTCTTTTGGTGGTATTTGTTCATGACTGTTTTTTTTTTTTTTTGCGATATAAATGAAAAAAGACCTATGATTTTGAAAAAATGTTCTACATTCTGCTATAAAACATATCCAATAAAATAAAAAAATCAGATTTCTTCATATATCATGGCCAAAGTATATTCTGCTACATGCTTTTGGTTATTGAGATTGGTTTGGTATAGATACCGGAATTGTTTTTTTTTTTAACTATTAATGGAGGCTATCAGGGTCTTTGGCGGGCAATCTGACACTAACTGACGCTGGGGGGAACTGGCTAACTGCCACTGACATCTCCAGTGACACTAATACAGTGATCAGTGCTAAAAATATATCACTGTACTAATTACAGTGGCTGAGAAGGAATTAACATCTAGGGCGATCAAGGGATTAAATGCATGCCTAACAATGTTTGATGTGTTTACTTAGCAATGTGCCAGTTTTTTCTCCCTCTTAATGGATTTATGCTGTAAAAAAATTCGGTGAAAAAAGACCACTTGGCATAGTCAGAATTGCCCCGTCTTTGTGAATCTGATAATAAAGAGGACCTTTCAATCTGGGAAACTTTTTGGATTTCTGCCTCCAAATCCGTGGATTTGTATCCTTTGACTATAAATCTATTTTTAAGGATCTCAGGCTGTTTAAGGAAGTCTTCATTAAGGGTGCTATTCCGCTTAAGCCGGGTAAATTGGCTTTTGGGTATTGAGCTCAACCGACTCTTATGGTGGCAACTATCTATAGGAAGATACGAGTTGCGATCCGTACTTTTGAAACAGGTCTTAGTTATCACCTCAAGAATTGGTAGATATATTAATTTTTATTTGCAACCGCTCGTACAATTAACACCTTTGTACCTGCGTGACACAAAGAACTTAAGCAATATCCTCCAAGATCTAGTGTTGGAGGGAGAACATCTGATAGTCACAGCTGATGTGGCCTCCCTCTACACCTGTATCCCCCATAATCGAGGTTTTGAGGCGGTGAATCACTTTCTGAGAATGGACACTTCAATTTCTCCTTCTCAATGTGAATTTATTTTGGATTTACTCCTAAATCCATTAGGAGTATTATCAGCAAACATTGGGATATTCTGAGAAATGACAGGATTCTGCAATCTGTCCTTCCAGAGCGGGCTATGATTACCTTTATGAGAGCTCCATCCCTAAGAGGCCAATTGGCCCCAAATGTTATTAATCCACCTGTGAAACCGACTTTTTTCCATAATTTTATTGGTTAGAGGAGGGTCGGGTAAACATGGAGTTTCTCGTTTAGAGACTTACTGGATTTATACTTTGCAGACATACGTTCCATATGGTTTAAATGTTGAGTGGGACATCAATGCCTTCATTAGTGCCTCGTGAGTTTCCATTGATGTTCCTGTCTACATTTATCCAATTTTTTTCTCAATTCAGACACAATTCAGACTACTTTTAAACTTGTTTTGTGGCATTTTTTTATTTCTGTTCTTATTCATTCATATTTATATATGATTACCCTTTGCTGACGAGTTTTGCCTTTTTTTAGATGAATATTTTAAATATTTTACATTTTTAAAGTAAATTGTATGTTTTAAGGGGGTTTTTAAAGGGAGTTTTTAATTACCTTTTAAACCACCTATTATCCTGCTTTATAATTGTTCCCTGCTCGTTACCTTTTAACATATTTGATTTTAACATATGTTTATCTCAATGACTATATTTATGGTGAGTGGAATCCTATTTATATATTTTATATACACTTTTCATTCACAGTCCATCCAGTCGTTTATATGGTGGGGATTGTGAGACATTTATCCCTGTGGAGATGTCTATATAATTGTTTCCTCTGTGACCGATTGTTTACCTCCGTCATTTCCGGGTTTGATAGTAAGGCTTGAATACATCCTCGCGGTCACTTCCGGTGATGCGATTACGTCATTTCCGGTGTGACCGGAGACGACGTAGGATGTTTTCACTCATTCCTCAATGGAAAGTGGAGGCGGGTCGTTGCGAGCATCATTTCCGGTGACGTAGTGGCCTCCTCGTTTTGATCATCGGATGGAGGTTTGATCCGCACAGCAGCTCTGCATTATAATAGCGCAGCGGGCCACCATTAATCTACAACTATATCATCTGTCCTGATTAGATCTCGGATGACGCGGACGCCCCCAATTGGTGTACCAAAAGGAGGCTTGACCCGCACGCCGGCGCCATATTGTAATGGCGCGGTGTGTCATTAATTTTGAACCCCATCAGCTGTTCCTTTACATCTATATAAATACAAGGTATGTTGATTCAGGCACCAGGCTAATTCCTTTGAAAATGTTATGTGTAATAAAACGCGTTAGAATTATCAAGAGTGCCAAATTGTACTGAATGCTTCTCACTATCTGACTCATTGTAAGTGCATTTCTTTATTTAAATAAATCATTTAAACGGTATCACGCTATGGTGTCTCTCTGGTTTATCCCATTATACACTTTCTGGAGTGGGGATTCCTAGACATCTTCGTGTGGACCATCCTTGAAGAGCCTCCAACACCTGCTATCTGTGGAAACCATTACCATCTGGTTCCAGGGAGATCTTCACTTTCAGCCCGCATGACCCAATTGCTGTATGATACTTTGGGTCCATGCCATCTGGTGAGCGAATTATATTTTCTTTTGGTGTGGGATCTGTCACTGTCACAAGTCAGCAATTTCCTGTGTGGGACTGGTTTCTTCAAGTTTTTCATAATGATTGGACTTTGTTTTATTCATGATTTAAAGTGTATATTTATTTGTACCTTAATTAATGGTTTGGATTGCTTCAAGTGGGATAGTGATATTTGTCAACCATATCTTCATATAGAAATATGAAGATGTAATACCACCTTACACAGTGTATTCCATGTGCTTGTCTGTGAGAGAGACACACAGACTGTCATTGGCAGACTTCCCTATTGTTTGTGAATTGGGAGGAAATGTGGATTGTGACGGTCTCATTGTTAAATGGTAATGACCTCCCATTGTTCTGTCTGCCTTAAGATAAGCTTATTATGGGATGTATATGTGTGTGTGGATTGGCTGCTAAGTGGAAGGGGGGGGGGGGAATTGTCACACAGTGTATATCTTTGTGTACACTATATGGGAGTGTAAAACTCTGTTTTCATTGGATTGTGAATGTCAGGGCCTGTTTTCATCAAGGTCCCCCTGGGTGGTAACCTTGTGGGGGAAAACTGTATAAAAGTATGTTTCTTGTTCAATAAAGTTGAGTTATACTACACCCTCAATCTGGAGTCCTGTCTCTCATTGAGGGAATATACTACAAGGGATTGCTATGTCCTTCATACTCCCTTGGATAATCACTAAGCTCTTGTAAAAGCTTGTGTAAGAGCTTCTTCTTGTTCCTGCTGCACTCTCTGGGGAAAGAGAGGTTCACCCACTGGAACCTGGAGCCTTGTCGTAGGTCCAGGGAGGGTATAAGACGGCGAGACCCCAACCAAGCTGCGGCGGTTCGTGGAGTCTGAGGCGGTTATGGTGTCTGGTGGAGTGCTTGGAGCCCTCTGGAAGCACTAGGAGCATCCATCAATGGAGGTACCCAGTCAGGGTCCAAATGTAAATTCGGATTAATTTTTGGTTATTCGGAGATTGGGATGTATCCGGATCTCCAAATGAAATAGAAACGAATATTTGGATGTATCCAAATCTCTGAATGAAATAGTAACGAATAGTAACGAATTTAGTTAAAATCTGTAAAAATTGGTCAAGCCCATACCCCACTCGGAGGCTATTTAATAGCTTTAATACTTGCTATATACTTGCTATGATACTTTTTTTTTTTTTATACTTTTGACCGCTGTTGGCTTGATATTAGCTCCATTTATGAATTTCTGAGTTCTAAGTCATTACATGTGGTTTTCTTTTGTTATATTCTTCCATACACTATTCATGTACCACATGTTTATACTGTTACCTTTTTACGATAATTTTGTTGTACTCTGTATTAAGAAATAGCTAGTTGTTAAGCAGCTGGCTGGAAGCCAGCCGTCCACATCCTTAACAACCATGAGTCGTCATCTGTCAGCAGGTTTTCCCACTGACAGGTGAATGTAAAGAAAAAAAAATGACATAGGGTCCCCCCCCCCCCCTTCCATACCAGGCCCTTCAGGTAAAAAAAACAAAAAAAAAAAAACAGTACCCCTACTAATTCACAAAAAAAAGTGTCAAAAAGAATAAAAACACAGAGACAGTTTTTACAAATCCTTCATTTAAAAAATCCCCCAATGTAGATCCGTCGTCAATCATGCGGCCTGCTGTACCCAAAAAGGCAAAAAACATCCCTCTTGCCAACACAGAGGCACTGTGCCTACTGCAGGTGCCTCCGTTTAAATGTTAAATTATAGGGAAGGGGCGGGGCCACCTGTCTAAATCTAAGTCAATTTTATTTTTGACACTTTTTTGGTGAATGGGTATGGGAATTCACATGGGAGGGGCTAGGATCTGGGGCCCCCTTGTTAGTTTCATGCTGGACTATTGCACAGATCTGGAAGAAATTAACAAAGATCCCTTAAAATTAAATAACAATGAACATGCCTCTTGTATTTAGACAATATAGAAGGTGTAGTTTTGTAAAGAATGTAGAAAGTCCTGGCAGTGACTGTTTCATTGGAAATTTATATCAATTGAACAAGCTTTACTACCTTGTTCATTTTATCACCTGGGAATTGTTTTGTGGGACAGTCTGATGATGGTTAGTGGATATTAGACTGCTATTCGGTCTAGTTAATCACTTCAATACAGGCACTTTCACCCCTTCCTTCTCAGGGCAATTTTCAGTTTTCAGTGTTGTTGCACTTTGAATGACAATTGTGCAATTGCACGGTCATGCAAAACTGTACCCATACGACATTTTTAGCATTTTATTTTCACACAAATAGAGCTTTATTTTGGTGGTATTTTTTCACCACTGTGTTTTTTTATTTTACAAACAAAAAAATACTGAAAATTTAATTTTTTATTTTTTTTAGCTCCTATTATAACATTTTGCAAATAAGTAATTTTTCACTTCATCACTGATGTACGCTGATGAGGCTGCACTGATGAGCACTGATGGAGCGGCACTGATGGGTAGTGATGTCGCGAACATAAAATGTAATGTTCGCAAGCGGCAAACGCGAACTTACGCAAATGTTCACGAACCGGGCGAACCGCCATAGACTTCAATAGGCAGGCGAATTTTAAAACCCACAGGGACTCTTTCTGGCCACAATAGTGATGGAAAAGTTGTTTCAAGGGGACTAACGCCTGGACTGTGGCATGCCGGAGGGGGATCCATGGCAAAACTCCCATGGAAAATGATGTAGTTGACGCAGAGTCGGGTTTTAATCCATAAAGGGCATAAATCACCTAACATTCCTAAATTGTTTGGAATAACGTGTTTTAAAACATCCAGTGTGTGTATACGATCAGGTATGATGTTGTATCGATCAGGTAGTATAAGGGTTACGCCCGCTTCACAGTGACAGACCAAACTCTGACAGACCAAACTCCCCGTTTAATGCACCGCAAATAACCACAAACAGACCAGAACCGACCAAATGGGACAGGAACTGAGCTTTAAGGATTAGGGTTAGGTTTAGTGTTAGGGGATAGGGTTAGGGTTATGGTGAGATACTTAGGGTTAGAGTTAGTAACCCTACCCCTACGCCTCTAACCCTAACCCTCTAACCCTAAGCACTAAAAATAACCCTAACCCTAATTCTAATTTTTTTTCTGGTTCTGGACATGTTACAGAGCTGAAACTTCACAGGTACACTTTTTAGACCCCCCCCCCCCCCCAGACAATAAATCCAAAGACATTTTTTTTTTAATTTTTCCAATAATTGGCTCTCTATCAAAAATTACAATTTTTAAGAACTTTTTTTTTGTGTGTGATTTAGTGTCTGGGGGGGGGGGGGTCTAAAAAGTATACCTGTGAAGTTTCAGCTCTGTAGCATGTCCAGAACCAGAAAAAAAGATCATTTTTCAGTAGAGCAGGGATGGTGGGAACCCTCCTTTTACACCTATATGATCTTTCTTTTCTGGTTCTGGACATGCTACAGAGCTGAAACTTCACAGGTACACTTTTTAGACCCCGCCCCCCCCCCGACACTAATCCAAAAAAAGTCATGCCTGCCTCCAAAAATGCCTGATAAATATATATATCTAAAAAAAAATTAAAAGCAGACTGATATACCAGCCCTAAAAAGGACTTTTTGGGGTGCTGTCCGGATGCTGTCCTTACAGCATGAGTGGACACTGGCCTAGCTAATGATTTCCCTATCAATTCAGCAGCAACAGCAGCCCTCTCCCTGCTCTAACTAACTCTGCAGCTTCAGAATGAATCTAAAATGGATTGCTTTTTTATGGGAGGTGGGAGGGTCTGGGAGGGAGGGTATGCTGATTGGCTGGAATGTGTCTGCTGACTGTGAGGTACAGGGTCAAAGTTTGCTCAATGATGATGTATAGGAGGCGGACCGAACAGTTCGGGACATCTCTACTGATGGGCACTGCTAGGCAGCACTGATTGGCACTGATTGACACTGATGGGGCTGCATTGATAATCTGTGTGCATGTCCCCTGTCACATTTGCCGGTTACCATCTCTCCTCTGCTCATGCTATGACAGCGTGGGAGGAAAGGAATGCCGATAACCAGCAAGTGTGTTTACATGTGATCAACTGTGATTACATGTGATTGTAAGCTCTAATGAGCAGGGCCCTCTAATTCCTCCTGTATTGAATTGTATCATAACTGATTTGTCTTCCTTCACATTGTAAAGCGCTCCGCAAACTGTTGGCGCTATATAAATCCTGTATATTATTATTAATAATAATTGGACACATCTGATCACATACTAAAGGGCCGCTGTGATTGGCCCTTTACCATGATCTGTGATCAGCTATGTCCAAAGGACACAGCGATCACAGAGAGTGCCGGATGTGTACCGCAGGGGGCGCGGGGTCATAGTTCTGGGAGGATAGCCAAGCCATGCTGCAGCCATCTTTCATCTAACGCACAAATTTGAAGTGGTTAAAGTATGATAAGTTCTGCTTTAAAAAAAAAAAAAAAATCAAGGATTAAAGTGACATAAAATGATTTACTTATTTTTGAAAAATAATCTATACACATTTACTACCTGCAAACTATTTTTCATTCATTTTTTTTACTGTGTTTTTCTGCCTCGAAAACCTCTCCTTCTCCCCCTCACTGCCATTTGGAATGAGCAGTGCATATTAATTGCGATTATGTGCACTGCCCTGTCCTGTGACACTATACAACCAGTAGTCTATAGTCTATCTATAGTCCATGGGTGGCTACATTGCTACATACAGCTTGACCATGGAGAAAAACACCACTCTCTAGCAGAAAGTTGGATTAAAGCAGCTAAAAAAAAAAAAAAAAAAAAAAAAAGAATTTGGAGATTTTAAGGAGGCTGAGAGCAATGGAAGATTGTTTTTAAATTTAAAAATACATACTTAAATATATATATATATATTTTTTGTTAAAACCAGAGTTTAGTACCACTTTAACTCAAGCCCTAAGTGGAAACAAGCAAATTTCTCTGTTCCAAAAAAAAACGTTCTTTGTTATTTTTATTAGTATTACAGGTGAGTAGGATGTCTAACTTAACAGAGTATGTTTTTATTATCCTCTGCATTTACGCCTTCTAGAGAAAGAATGAGAAAATCTACATGTTGATAGTGCCAGATGTTTCCCCAAATTAGTCTGTGGTTCCTTACATGGCAATGTACCTGTTATGCATTTTTGACCTTGCAATCAAACTGGAATTAAACTGGCTCAACAACTGCCCTCGGTGACCTGTTATTGACTGCATGAACTTCTCGACTAGGGTCATTTGGGGCCCAGAATAAGAGGTCAAAAACTGGTCAGCGCTCTGCAGCCTCAGTATGAAAGAGTTTATGGCTGTGATTTATGCAATTTGTACAGACAGGTTAAGGAGACCTTAAAACATACCGCAGTGTTCAGCCTGAACTCTTTGCTCCATTCACTGGAAAAATAAATTTTGTCTGTCCCGCTAATACCCTTGAGGATAGCTTAAAATATTTTATCTTTTGTGTTTTATTTGTAACTCGTTTTACAAACCAAATGCAAAACGGACCAATTATGTTTTAAGCTTTTAATTACAATACACATCACCGAAAGGGGAGTTAGCACCTTAGAATGTATTAAATAAAAAATAAAAAAAAAAATCAGCCCTTATGAAAAGCCCAATGTCATTTACATGTTACTGCATTTTGTTTTTTTAAATAGACTGTTTATATCAATAAAAATAATGTCCTACAATTGACTGTTCCTGCTAAAAAAAAAACAGAAGCCTGTCACAAACTTCTTTCCCTTTTAGGTTTCAGGGGAAAAAATAACCATTGCATACAATGCAATTCTGTTTAAAACAACCATTTCCTATCCTCTCTCCTTCAGTAAGATCTTGCTATAGGTTATTAATAGATATTTTAGAATTATTGCAGGCCCAATAAAATGGAGTGTAAGAGTCCATTCACATTAGCGCGACTTGTCAGGCGACTTGTCATCCTGACAAGTCGCGGTCCATTGATTAGCACAGGACCCGTTCTAATAGGAGCGACACAAGTCGCTCCGACTTAGAAAAAGGGTCCTGTACTACTTTGGGGCGACCTCGGAGCGACTTGCATAGACTTCCATTATGTGAAGTCTCTGCAAGTCGCGCCGAAGTCGCGGTGCACAGCGGTGCACGCGACTTCACAGGTCGCCCCCCAAAGTCGTGTCGCGCTAGTCTGAATGGGCTCTAAATAATTCATTATTTATATTTACAAATGTTTAGTTCTGATAAAGAAACAAAAGCCTTCCTTGGGCTTCAGGAGAAAAAAATAGCCTTTGCACACAATGCAATTTTTTTTCAAAAATTAAAACAGACACTTTTTTCCCCATTTCCTTAAAGTGGGGTACACACTAGTAGAAAATCTGCCAAAAATCAAGGTAAAATCGTACGATTTTCGGCTAGTGTGTACACAACTTTCAGCAGCCAATGCCGACATTTTCAATGAAAAAAAAAAAACGGAGGGACAAACACCATTTTTATCGCCCATCCCCGGACGAACAATTTTCGTTTAATGTGTATGCAGTACGTCCGTGAAAAATCGGATACGAAAGACCGGGCATGATCTGAAGTTGCTGACAAACTGGAAGTATAGGAACAAATGTCCCAAAAAAAAAAACGGACGAGAAATTTTGTGAACAGTTATGCACTGTCAACTAAAAACGGTTATGAGCAAGAGAGCGAAAAATCTGAGGATATTTCGTCCGATTTCCGTCAAGTGTGTACAGGCCTTTAGTAAGATCTTGCTGTCGATTATTAGTAGATAATTTGCTTAGCATAGGTGCAGTGACCAAGAAAAAAGGGGTTCTAAATGCTTCTAATGGGCCATACACACTATAAGATTTTCTGAAGACTTTTTCCTTTAGATTTACCAAAACCATATAATATGAGATCAAACCTAAACACTTTCAATTTGTATGTAATCTGGAAGGCCCTTGCACTACATAGAAAAGGTAAATCTGAAGGAAATCTACCAACAAAATCTTTAGGCTAGCCATTCACAGATCGAATTTCTTTCCTGCAACCAGGTGTTGCAGAAAAGAAATCTGCTAAATTCCCCCATCAACACAGAAAGTGTTGATCCAGGAATCCCTCCTGCCGGGCCATCGTCTTCTTCCAGCGGGGGGGAAGCCATCCCCGCTGGGAGAAGACAGTGATTATCGTTAGCGGCTATAGCAGCAGCCAGCGATAATCGCAAGAGAATTTGTCAGGCTGGTTGTACCCAAGATGATCGATCAATCAACTTGGTACATTCAGCCTGCCCAATAATGGTTCAAACAGTGTATGGCCGCCCTTAGTTATTTATGGTTCCAGCAGATCGAGAGCCTAAAAAAGTCACATGATTGGAGCTCAAGAACAGATTTGTTTTTTGTTTGTTTTTTTTAACTATAAAAGGCATCGTTTTTTAAAAGGGTAACTGCACTTTAAAAAAAATAAATAAATAAAAAAATGTTATAATAATATACAATATTTGTAAGCCATGTTCTAAATACCTTTTACTTTTCAATCTGCAGCCACTGTAATTTTCCGTAGGGCCCCTTTTCACACTTGTGCGACTGCAAAATGCAAAGTTGCATGACAAGTCGTACTCCATGATTTCCAATGAGTATTGTTCATATCTGTGCAACTTCAAGTTGCAATGGCTTTAAAGTAGTCCCTGCACTACTTTGGTCCAACGTTGATGCATTTTGAGGTCCACAGACATAGGCACTGCTTCAAGTCTAGTCAAAATCGTGGCAAAAATTGCGTAAAAAAAAAAATTGCGGTAAAATCATGGAAAGATTTAGGTCACACAAATGTGAAAGGGGCCTAAAACTCAATGCATTACCTGGAGGCATCCTGTGCACAGTTGGTGTAGGGAACACCCTCACAAATATTATTTCCTGCTTGTGTCAGAATCAGAGTCAGATTAATTGATTATTTTCCTGTAAAAATCATAAAATGAAATGCAGATGCAGCATCCTTACATAAAAGACATCACATACCTCACAAGGACATTATCTTTATAAAAACAACACATACATCACAAAAAAATACTGCATATTTAATTGAATTTAATTTGTGGGAGGAAGCTAGTTTTGCAGCCTGGTAGTATGAGAGGAAATACTCTTAAATCACCTCCCCAGAGCCGATTTTTCGTCCCCTAGTACTCACGGCCTGGACCGTTGGTCACCCGCCTCGGCGATCTGCCCTTCAGGAGTCTACTCTTCACTGTCAATGTTTGTAAAGTATGGTAAGCCGATATAAAAATGGATGAAGCAGACTTGAATTGAAATGTGTATATGCCATTATTATGGCAATTTATTATGCTGTATAACTTACTGTTATATTTTCTTTCTTATTAAAGTATTGGAAGATGTATCTTTGTCCATATTCCTGACGAAGCAAATTCTGCTCTAGCAGTCCGCGAAACGCGTTGAATGTTGGACGCCTTTCTGAGATTCATCTTTACATGCTATGTATTGTATATGTGCACACACGATTTTGCTTCTGTTCATGTTGGATTTTATATGATTCCTGTGTAATAAATTATTGGATTTTATCCTTTGTGCTTGCCTCTATTACTATAGGATCCACTCCTATAAAGTCCCATAACTATGTAAGACATAGATTGGACACTGGGAAGAGTCATTCTGTCTTTCCAAATAAACTTAATAATAATAACAATAATAATAATATTTATTGTAATAGTAATGTATTTTTTTGGGTTTGGGTGTTTATTATTTTTTATTAAAAATAATAATAATAATAATAATGTATTGTTATTAATATTTATTGTTAAGGTTAGGGGTTATTTTTTATTATTTATGTATTATTACATATTAACTTATTTTATTTAATATTTATTTGTGATGATTTTTGTTTTTTTGTGTATTTATTTTACATTTATTTATTCATATGTTATTACTATTTTGTTTTTTACATTTTTTCATTTGAGCTGAAAATCGCACAAACGTGCATCAAAGCACACGAATTCCCACAAAAACGTGCAAATGGCACGTTTCCATTTATTTCTATGGGAATAAAAACCTGCCAAAATGCTCAAATTTGCCCGATTTGAGCTACAAAAAAAAGCTCCAGAACTTTATTGAGCTTCAGGCGTTTTGGCTTAAGGCGACTTGTAGTTGGGATGTGAACCATCACCATAGAGAATAAATGATTTTTTCTCCTCCAGTGTTTTGGAGCTTTGAGCTTCAAGCTACAAAACGTTGAGTTGTGAATGGGGCCTAACTTATACTCTTGCAGTATATTATGAAACCACAGGAATTTATTTAAACTGGCTTTTAATATTACTAAAAGATTCACTGAAAAATAGAGCAAGGAGCTGCAATTTGTCAGATCCATGGCTGCCTATAGACTTTCAGGCAACACAAACAACGAGAATCACTATGCATTCAACTGGAGTATAACTTAGTTACATTATAAGGTGTGGAGGTAATAGAGCAACGGTGTTTTGGAGGGACCTTTCCCCCTTTCTCACAATCAGCAAATCATAAAGAACTAATGATATAGACACATCACCAGTAACAGCTGAACCATACGGGAACCCTCGCCCAATCAGGAAACAAAATACATTATGCATAATCATTTAGCACTTATTGACAAGTATATAGATCATTGTCACAGGAGAGGTAAATAAAGTAGAGGAAATGTTCCTAATGAATCTTCAGGGCTTTGGTAGGATTGGGGAGTATGGTGAAAATGGAACAAATACATTTTACAGGTCTGGAAAATTACATTCCTGGCATTTCAAAATATACAGCAACAGTATTATTAAAAAAAAAAAAAAAAAAAAAAAAAAACGGTATCAATTACATAAAAAGTGTTTCTTTAGTCCCAGTCAAGTAAGTTTGCCTAAAATGAAATTATACTGCAGGCAGGAAAAAGCATTTCCCCAGTCTCCTCCACTCCAATGATCAGACTGCTCTCAGTGATAAGTCACAAGGTGAGGGAGAGGCGGAAGCAGGGAGCTGATCAACATCAGGCGCTTTTCTGTGGAAAGAAAAACAGAGGAAAGCATTGTTGTGGGAGTACACAGTGCTGTATCTTGGCCTAGGCCAACAAGGCCCAGGCCTAGGGCAGCACTTTGCAGGGGGGCAGCAAAAAACCTGATGGGGCTGCACTGATATGCTGCCCTGATGGGCACTGATATGTTGCACTGATGGGCACTAATAGACTGCACTGATGGCCACTGATGAGGCAGGACTTATAAGCTGCATTGATAGGGCTGCACTGATAAGGCAGCACTGATGGGCCCTGATATGATGCACTGATAGGCTGCACTAATGGGCACTGAAAGGCTGCACTGGTGGCCACTGATGGGGCTGTACTGATGGCCACTCATGAGGCCGCACTGATGAGGCTGCACTGATGAGGCTGCACTGATGGGCAGTAATGAGGCTGCACTGATGAGCATTGATAAGGCTGCACTGATGGACACTGATGAAGCTGAACTTATGGGAACTGATGAGGCTGCACTGATAGGCACTGATGGGCACTGATAGACTGTGGTTGTGGTCTGTGGTTTACAGATTACAGATTACAGGGCGGGTCATAAACAGGAAAGGGTGTGTCGTTTACAGGAAGGGGTGGGTCATATTTAAATTAGGGGTGCCCAAAGTTTAGTCAGGCCTAGGGCAGCACAAAACCTAAATACACCACTGGGAGTACTGTAATCTCTCTGATGTAATATACTGTATACTTGTTGTGCACATTGCTTAGCAGGCATGGATTATTGCTTGAAGATGATTCCTTGAGAGTACAAAAGGGAAAGTACATAAGAGCAGCTTTGAGCCTTTTTTCCATACAGCCTCCATTCACCCTACATAGTGTGGATGAACGACACGGCTATTTATTTTGACAGCCAGCCCCGCCAGCTGTCAAATTACCCAAACAGCAGCCGTATCTGATTGGATACAGCCACTGTTCTGCTGACAATTCTCCACCAGATCCTTCGATTTTTCAGTTGAGGGATGGGTGGTGTGTGACAGGGCCACCTACTGTTTTTATTTCGGGCAGTTCATCAGGAGTTTTTTACAGAAAGAAAATCAAAATTCCCACAATCGATGTCCAGCTTTAACTGAAGTCATCTAATAAAGGAGTCACTAATAAAGGAGTTTACAAGATAAATTAAAAAAAAAAAAATAAAAAAAAAAAAATATATATATATATATACAGTATATACACACAGTATGTGTATATTTCAGTTTTATTTCTTTTACGTCAAATCTTCATGCATATAACAAGCTTACAAGCGGCTGCACAGTTTCGGACAAGCTAATGTCTTTTATCAAGCTGCATGTAACGCACTTATTCTCATAAGGTCCTTTCACATGGGAGTTCCACCCGGCGGACTCATTTTGATTGATCCTCTGATCCCTGCTGAGCAGGTCGATGACAGGTCTGTGTCCGCTCACTGTGCAGAGACGGACCTATCAGAGTCCAGCTCTCCTCTGTGGGAGATTGAATGAAAATGGACCGCCTGTCTGTTTTCATCTGATCCCATCCGAACTGATCCTCCAGACAGATGGAAAATAGGGTTACCATGTGTCAGGATTTCACGAATCGGATCGGATCGGATAGCAGCAGACATGTCACCGCTGACATCCGCTGCCCCATAGGGGTGCATGGAGCGTCCGATCAGGTCCGCCTGAAAAACTGACAGGCGGACAGGATCGGAAAGCCCGAGTGAAAGGGGCCTTATCCCACGTTCACATTGGTCTGATTTGACATGTCAAACCAGAGCAATTGCACAGTCCAAATCGGTGCTACGCTGACTTTGCGGCAGCGCACTGATTTCCAAAAAAAGTGTCTATACTACTTTTTGTGACTTCAGGAGCGATTTCCATAGACATCTGTTCAGGAGCCGGCACAGATGTCTGTAAAATTGCCCCCAAAGTCAGACTGAAATGCCGCCTTGAAATCATGTGCGTTCAGCTGAACTGCGTTGAGCATGATTTCAAAGCGGCCTCAGTGTGAACCTGGGCTTAATCACATTTATTTCCCCACACATAAAGAGTGCCAGCACCTACACAGGTGTATCCCTTCACCAATCATCTCTTTAAACCACAGGTTAACCTCTTCTATTTCTAAATCTACTCTTAAATAGATAGCACCCAGATAACCCATACACCTACAGATCTAGAACTACTTCTATCTATTCACATGTTTAAACCCATCAAATTGACCCATGACTTTATACATAAACATGAATAGCAAAAAATTTTTGAAAGTAGAAAAGTCAAACAATTAAACAATTAATGGAAATATCTACACAACTTTAATTATTACTATTTCTATTTCAATATCCAATATCAGTGGCCTACCCTTTAATATAGCTCATTGATTTTTATTTTTCTAAAATAAATATATACATATAGAATAAATCAATGTCTAACCAGTTACATATAATCTATTCCATTATTTACCAAGTACATTTTTACAAAATAAATACGAATTGTAAGCTTTGTCTAAGCCCTGCGGATTTAGAGAGCTCAATTGTTTTATCTTCCATACTTCCCTTTGTTTCAATTTAAGGATCCTATCTCCTCCCCTTTTATCCTTCTGCACACATATATATATATATATATATATATATATATATATATATAGAGCTAACCATTTAGCCCAATATTTGAATTGACTTTATTTTATTTTATTTATATAATATTTTATTTAAAATAATATTATTTATTAATATATATATATATATATATATATATATATATATAAATAATATGATATTAAATAAAATATTATATAAATAAAATAAAATAAAGGCAATTCAAATATTGGGCTAAATGGTTAGCTCTTCCACCTAGCAGCATTAGGGTCACTGGTTTGAATCCCAACCACAGCACCATTTTCCTGGAGTTTGCATGTTCTCCCTGTGCCTGCATGGGATTCCTCCCACACTCCAAAGACTGGTAGGTAAATTGGCCCTATATGAATGTGAGTTAGGGACCCTAGATTGTAAGCTCTTTGCAGACAGGGACTGATGTGAATGTGTAAAGCACTGCATAAATTGACAGTGCCATATAAGTACCTGTATTAAATATATGTGTATATATATATATATTTTTCTGTCCATAATATTCAAAGAAACTATGTCCAAACAAAGGTAAAGAGAAGCCCAGCAGTAGAATATGTTGTTCCCTTTGAAGATGATCATTTTAAAGGAGTTGGCTTCCTATATAATTGGAATTTTAAAATGAATGTTGCGTCACAAGCATACATTTAAATATTTTTTCTTTGTAAATTATTCTTTCTTTGTAAATTTATTTTGCACAAATTTAAGAGCCCATTCACACTGCCGCGACTTGTCAGGCGACTTGTCAGCCTGACAAGTCGCGGTCGGTCGCGGTCCATTGAGTAGTACAGGACCCGTTCTAATAAGAGCGACACAAGTCGCTCCGACTTAGAAAAAGGGTCCTGTACTACTTTGGGGCGACCTCGGAGCGACTTGCATAGACTTCCATTATGTGAAGTCCCTGGAAGTCGCGCCGAAGTCGCGGTGCACAGCGGTGCACGCGACTTCACAGGTCGCCCCCCGAAGTCGTGACGCCTCAGTGTGAACCGGCTCTAAAGATCGCTGGTTCGAATCCCAACCACAACACTAGCTGCCTGAAGTTTGCATGCTCTCCCTGTTCCTGCATGGGTTTCCTCCGGGTACTCCGGTTTCCTCCCATACTCCAAAGACATGCTGGTAGGTTAATTGGATCCAGTCTAAATTGGCCCTAGTATATGTATGAATGTGAGTTAAGCTGGATATACACTATACAACTTTTGTTGGTAGATTTCCTTTAGATTTACCTTCAATTATGTAATGTAAGGGCCTGCCTGACTGCATACAAATTGAAAATGTTTAGGTCTGACCTCATATTATATGGTTTTGGTAAGTCTAAAGCCTCGTACACACGATCAGATTATTGAATGATCTTGCGTCCGTTTTTGTTGTATACTAGTCTCATATGGAACGTGAAGAGGTTACTTTAATACGAAATTTCCCATACAACAGAATTCAACTTCAAAAGTGATATCATGTGTTGAATTGTTTTGTATGTATTCTAGTCGTTTCTGAGCATGCCTAGTCTTGCTCTTACGATTTTTTTTGGACGAAAACTGTAATAATTAAAAGCAAATTGGACGTTGTGTTGATGTACAATAAAAATTTTATAGCCTGCACATCCAGTTTTTGTCATACGAAAATTTGTAATCGGCTGTCAAAAGCACTGTACTAAAAATCCGAAAATCGGCAGATCGCTCGTCGGACGAAATTTTACTTCCGATTTTCGTATTGTGTGTACGGGCCTTGAGGCTGGATACACTATACAATTTTTGTTGCTAAATTTCCTTTAGATTTACCTCCAACTATGTAGTATAAGGGCCTGCCTGATTGCATACAAATTGAAAGTGTTTAGGTTTGACTTCATATTATATGGTTTTGGTAAATCTAAAGGAAAAAATCTAGAGAAAATTGTATAGTGTGTATGCAGCTTAAAATAAAAAAAATCTAAAGACAATTGCATAGTGTGTATCCAGCTTTAGGGACCTTAAGCTGGATACACACTATACAAATTTTGTTGTCAGATTTCCTTTAGATTTACCTTTTCTATGTAGTGCAAGGGCCCGCCTGATTGCATACAAATTGAAAGTGTTTAGGTTTGACCTCATATTATATGGTTTTGGTAAGTCTGAAGGAAAAAGTCTAAAGAAAATTGTATAGTGTGTATGGCCCATTAGATTGTAAGCTCTTTGAGGGTAGGGACTGATGTGAATGTACAATGTATATGTAAAGTGCTGCTTAAATTGACAGCTGACGTACCTGAAATAAATAAATACATTTTAATTCATTTTGCACTGTGGGGCTTTTTCGTTTTGCTATAAATAAAGCTGCTCCTTCAATTATCTCAAGAATCTTAATAGGTACTTAAAATTGATTATGCTGAGCTGATAAGGGAAAGCACTGGCTTGTCTCTGCTCTTGTTTAAATGACAAACAAACAGTGGTAAGCAAAGGTGAACTGTTGTATATATTGTTTCCCAACTTGTCAGCTTTTCTAATCCCTCTCATTGAAGTGAAATCTACAGCGCTGTCTAGTGACATAGTGCAGGCCCATCCACTTCAAAGCCCCTCCAGCCAGGTGTTTCCTAAGCATGTGTTTTAAATGAGTCTGCTTGACATAGCACTTGTCATATACCAGTGCCCACAAGATAAAGACACTTATGTTATAATCAGAGCAAAAGATAAGGATAATTTACTTGTCCGAGCCAGTCCCTAAGGGCCACATACAGGCTAGGATTTTGGGGGCAACTGCAATCATTTTTTACACTTATTTGATTTATATACCTCTTTCAATTTGTGCACCTCCTTAGGGAAAGCTTCCAAATGTATACTTCAAAATGTGTTCTTATCTCTGCAATTGACCTGCTTCTGTCACTCTTCCTTGTTACTATCTATTTTTATTGTATCCAGGTCTTCTTCCATGCTGGAGCTTCTCTCTGACAAACTCTCCAATGTTCTATCCGATTGTCAACTAACACTGATTCCTAAAAAAGACACTTCTAGGAGGCGTATTGCCCAGTCATATACTATTTCAGACAAGTTACATAATCATTCTCACTGCACACCTTTACTGCTCATTTATACATCCATCGCTTTCTAAAGGGCTTTTGTCATGTGGTAGGGAGGTACTATGTCAATTTCTCACCACCTGTTTAAACCCCTAAGAATCTACACCGCCAGTTGCGGTGCAGACCCATTCAGTACAATGGGTTTCGTTTGGAAGGCGATATTGCTGGCCAAATGAGGAGAGCACTTTCCACAGCATGCGTACACCCAGGTTTGCTGCAGCAAACACATGTACTGCAAATGTAAACTTAGCCTATCTCCTACACCAAACTCTTCTGGCTCTTGATTATTTCCAGAAAACAACAATATCTCTCCTGTGCTCGAGTGGTATGCGGGAATGTGAATCTTCTAGGCGGTTTTATGACACAAATGGAGCGGTCTTGCTGCCCCCCTCAGGACCAAGGGTATCCAAAAGGCACTACAAGAAAACAACAAGAGAAGGGCGCACCGACCTTGTGCATTACTACTTAAAAGTTTATTAAAATCAAAGAAGGGTAGCGTACAATATACTCACAAATGTAGCATATGAACAAGCATATAGGAAATGGGCACCGCTCGCTTCCAGGACACTTCTCTACTGCTGGATAGCTGGATAGCGTAATGGTGTCCTCAAAACCTGATGTGGCTTACGCGTTTCGAGGGAGGACCCTCTTCCTCGGAGCCAAAATGGCGATTTTGGCTCTGAGGAAGAGGGTCCTCCCTAGAAATGCGTAAGCCACATCAGGTTTTGAGGACGCTATCCAGCAGTAGAGAAGTGTCCTAGAAGCGACCGGTGCCCATTTCCTATATGCTTGTTCATATGCTACGTTTGTGAGTATATTGTACGCTACCCTTCTTTGATTTTAATAAACTTTTAAGTGGTAATGCACAAGGTAGGTGCGCCCTTCTCTTGTTGTTTTCTTGTAGGCTCTCGATTATTACCTTAATATCACTAATGTCACCCTTTTTCTTCATGAACATTTCAAGAGATCTACACCCGCCTGCAACACTCCTCCCCCAAAAACTTTACCCCTGCACTTTGGTACTGTCACATCTATTTTCCATGTTTCCAGAATATGTATTGACTACGTTGTCAAATGTATTGGGATACCTGCCTTTACACGCACATGAACTTTAATGGCATCCCAGTCTTAAGCCTCGTACACACAATCAGATTATCGAACAATCTGTCATCCGTTTTTTGTTGCATGCTGGTCTCATGTGGAAAGTGAAGAGGTTACTTTCATACAAAAATTCTCATACGACAGAATTCAACTTCAGAAGTGATGTCATGTGTTGAATTGTTTTGTATGTGTTCTTTCGTTTCTGAGCATGCGTAGTCGTAGTCTTGCTCTTACTATTTTTTTTCGGATGAAAACTGTACTAATTAAATGAAAATCAGACGTTGTGTTGACGTACGATAAAAATTTTATAGCCTGCACATCCAGTTTTTGTCATCCGAAAATTCGTAATCGGCTGTCGAATGCACCATACTAACAATCTGAAAACCGGCAGATCGTTCATCGGATAAAATTTTCCTTCTAATTTTCTTATCCTGTGTATGGGCCTTTAGTCCGTAGGGTTCCATATTGAGTTGAGTCCATAATCAGCTTCAAATTTTCTGGGAAGGCTGTTCACAAGATTTAGGAGCGTGTCTATGGGGAATCTTTGACCATTTTATAAGAAGCGCATTTGTGAGGTCAGGTACTGTTGTTGGACGAGAAAGCCAGACTAAGACTTCAATGCCATAAAAGTTCATGTGCATGTAAAGGCAGGTGTCCCAATACTTTTGACAATATAGTGTATAGTCAGGTGCGGTGCAAGGATTTTTTGTGTACACAAGCAAAGGTGCATTTTGCTGCCCCCCACTCCCTCACCACTGTCCTTCTGCCATCCCCTCCCCTCCACAATGCAATTCCTCATGTCCTCTGATCTGGCCATTCCCATGTTCTCTGTTCTGACATTCCCGCAGTGGATGGTATCAGTAAAGCAGTGGACATGTCAGCAGGGCAGATATTGGTGTCAGTAGGGCAATGGATGGTGTCAGTCAGTAGAACAGTGGACAGTGTCAGTATGGCAGTGGACTTTATCAGTAGAGGAGTCGATGGGGTCAGTAGGGCAGTGCACAGTGACAGTAGTTTTTTTTTTTTTTTTAATTGTTGTATTTTATATATTTTTTTAATTTTATTTCTGTATTTTTTTTTAGCAGTCCTGTTGAGGGCTTTGGTGAAATATTAGGTGTCTAAAAAGACTCCTGACCTCACTTTTGCACTGTCTACCTGTTCATTCACAAACTGAAGCATAGTAAAGATGCTTCATTTAAGAATGAACAAAATGACTGATCGGTGCCGATCACTCACTGTGTTCATTCAGAAAAGCAAGGGGCCAGTAAATTACATATTTACAGGCCCTTCCCCACTCTCCATCCTGAAGCAGGTGGTGGGAGAGGAGAGGAGCTGGCAGCACTGTGAGGGGGTGGGAGGGACCAGGGGAGCACACAGGGGGCCCAGGCAGCATAATGAATTGGAACCTTGACAGGAGGGGCGGTATACACTGGAACCGATCCCTTTTTTTTCTCCTGCAGCCAGTGGGAGGGAGAAGAGTAGAATTTAGTAATAAGTAAGAGTAGAATAGTAATTTGACAGGAAGGCTGCTCAGGCTCCCTAGAGCAGTGAATATTACTGTTATAAACAACCATTTTTTTCTGAATTAAATCCACTCATTCAATGTGTACTATTGTGATTAGCTGTGATTGGCCACAGCTAATCACATGGTACAGATGGGCTGTGATTGGCTCTGTCTGTACTATATGATCCCTGTGGCCAATCACAGAGATCATCACAATAGTACATAATTAATCCATCCATTGTGTACAATTGTCGTGTGATCTGCTGTGATTGGTTACAGTGATCACATGGTACCCGCAGCAGCCTGGTACAGTGATCTGTCATTGGCTGTGTCCGGTGGACACAGCGAGTGACAGATCATGCTGCAGCACGGCCCTGGGAGGATGCCATATGATGTTCACCCAGAAAGGGGGAGCTCTCGCCTTGCTGTCATTTGTCTATAGGCCGGACGGGAAGCAGTTAAGCCCCGTACACACGTACCGATCGTCGGCCGAAAAGCTTCGGCCGACGACCGATCTGCCGATTGTAGGCTTGTTAGTATGATGCCTCCGACAGGCGACAGCGCACATTCGGCCGAAAAGAATCTGTCATGCAAGCATTAAAATTTTTGTATGCCGACACCAAAGCGGCCGATTGTTCGCCAGTCAGTACAGATTTCGGCCGACAGACCGCAGATTTGCAAGACTGGGCATGCTCAGAAAAGGAAAAACACAGGGAAAGTTAACCATTACATGACATCACTTCTGCAGTCGGCTGTAGTCGGCGGACAAAATTCTTGTGCAGTCTTTTGCACTTTTCAACAGACACCTACAGCCCTGGACAAAAGACGGCCGATCGTTCGCCGACGATCGGTACGTGTGTACGGGGCTTTAGGCATTATATGTACATTTTTAGGATTTCTAGGTTAAAGCAGAACAAAGTAGTAAGTCTGCTGGGGACACTGCCCGAGAGGAGGGGAGTATTGCAGCTAAAGCTCCTTTTTTCTTGGTGCTGGATTACATATTGGAAAAAATAACTGGAGTTGTGCTTTAAAGTTTCTTAACCACAGACTCTACCTTCCCTTGGATACAGTTTCCCTTTTGCAGGGAATGTTGAGGAAGAGATTACCCCTACTCAGCATTTCCATGACATCAGTCATTTGATTTTTTTTTATCTTGTAAGTTCCATATTATTAGTCAAACAATTTAGGGTCATTATTCCAAAGCATCTGCTAGCATCTCTGATTTAGTACCAAATTTATAAGCAACCATGAACATAACTTAGCATGCATATTTAAATGCAACACGATTGTACTTAATAAATAATGTAAAGATCATAACTTTGAAGTACCACAGACTGGAATAAACGGGGTATGTATTCAGTTGTGGTCATGGTAGCATAGTCACCTTCTATGCACATTATTTTAGAAGGGTTTTAAAATGAAAGTCACGAGGAGCATTGCAAATGAGGCAGTGTATAGGCTTTATTGTGCTTAAACTGAAATGTTTTGTCAGAGGAATTAGTGGTTCCAATTGTCATTTTTACATAACAGTGGTATACTGTTAAACACTTAGATAATTATGAAGAAAATATAATAAATTTTGGATGCCTTAGAACACAGGTGTCAAACACAAGGCCTGCGGGCCGAATGCGGCCCCCCTGGCCATTTCATGTGGCCCTTGCACCTCTCCTGCAGCTGCGGCCACCCCCTTGTCTCTGCCCCCACCTTGTCTCTGTGGTCAGCAGAAGAGAAGACAGAACTCCAGATCCTGCACTCCTCTGTGCAGCTGCAGAAAGGCTCGTCTTTGCCCACCCCCCCTTCTCAGCAGTCCACAGCAGAGAGGAGGACAGAACTCATCCTACAGATCCTGCACCTCTCTGTTCAGCCACAACACCACCTTGCCTCTGCCTACCCTGGTCTTAGCATTCAGCAGATTCTGGAAGCTGACTCCAGCCCTCCTCTGGTTCTCCTCCAGACCCTGCACTTCTTCCCAGATCCACCCGCATCTTTTTCCTGGCAGCAGCACAAGGTAAGATTGTGCATTGTGATGTAAGGAAGGGTGGGTGACTCTTGACATCTTATGTAAGGGTGTAAGGGGGCATGGGGTGCTCTGGACATCTAAGCCTACAGATATAACCGGCCCTTTGAGGGCAACCATAATGCTGATTCGGCGGCAATGAAATTGAGTTTGACAACCCTGCCTTAGAACTTCGCTACTGATAATATGCCAGTGTATGGGCTGCTTTGGAGTTTTGAAGCCAACTGTTATAAATGATGCAGTGATTCATGATCATATCTATATATGCCTTTAAAAACCCTGAAAAATATTGAGGGGTTGGTAACCATTCAGGCTGTCCATATCGATCAGATTTGGTCAATACCATGGTTGTCAACTCTGTTTTATATGAGACCACCAACTGCTGAAATTGAGAAATTTTAGGTAGACCAATTTACAAATGCATGGGTAGTTTAAATATATCCATAGGTCTATAACACCATTTACAAGAGTGCCAATATTCTGGTACTGGGACAAAAATGCTTATGCCTACTTAATCTTGGGGCCCTCTGGTCCATTCCCATTATCAGCTCCCAGTGCCAGCTTCAGAGGAAAGGAGAGACAGCCAAGAGTGGTCACCACATAGGAAGTCTATGGGTGATGTCACCACCCAGGCTCTGCAGCCATCGTCCCTGCTTTCTCCTTTCCTCTGCTGTCGGCTGATGTGCAGATCATGTGACCAGACAGAAATGTCCTTACATTTGGTAAGTATAAGGGTCTTTCCTTTACAGGGTAGTTAGTATAGGTCCTATAATAGGGGTGGGAGTAGGTTTAAGTTTAGTTAGGTTTTGTCCAGACTTCCACTTTAAGTATAAAGCACCAAGATATTATGTGCTGTACATAAAATAATATAGGAGTGGTAAACTATGGACAAAAAAAAGGCACATGATGTCATAGGAGACGATATCCCTTCTTATATGGGTTTACATTCTAAGAAGTGAGGAAACCTTACAAATACCCACAGGAACATTGCAATGGCTACAGTTGATTTAAATTGGTTAAATAGTGGTAAATAGCTGGAGTACAGTAGTAGAGTTTTGAAGGACTATCAAAAATGTTGGTTGGGCTAGTATAATAAGATGAGATAAAAATTCCAGGGATTGAGGGCTCAACTAGAAAAGTCATTGCATGGAGTTTAAGATGACATTCATAAGACAATGGAAGAGTGGAGATAAAAGAGCGGAACAGTCATTGGAAGAGTGGTGGTTTAAAAATAGCAGAATTTGAGTGGTGAAAATTATTGAAGGCAAAGCAAAAGAACTTTATTCTCATTTTGATTGGACTCTAGTGAAAAGACTGAAGGAGGAAGAGAGCCAAGGAGGAGTGGAAGATGTAACAGGTAAACCTTGTTATGGTATTCATGTTAGATTGCATAGTTTAGAGTCTTTAGAATACCAGACAGGGGGGACATGCGGTATTCAAAGCTGAACTCCAGAAATTTTTTATATTGCAAACTGACATAGGTCCACCTTGGCACAAATAAGTATGCATATCTCATACCTGATCGACCACTAGGGAAGCTGGAAATCACTGTAGTAGTTGATGCTACTACATTGAATGGTGCAATCTTGGTCCCGCTCAGATTCTATGCAAGCAGCTGCCCCACTACACTTTTTCAGTAAACACAAGACATTTTTGATTGGAGGTGGACATTAAAATCTTCCTCTCTACTTCGTCTAATCAGAACACCTTGTATACATAAAGAATACCTGGAGTTCTATGTATGGCAGTGGCGTTAAGCGAGCAACCCCTTGCAGTCAGTGTGCAGTGGGGTGCCTGCTCTCATAGATTCCGAGCAGGACATGGAAATTTGTAGCTTTCCCTATAGTACCACTGACTACTACAGTGATTTTAGGCTTCCCAAGCAGCCCATCATATATTATTATGAATACTTACATTGTGCTAAGCTGGATTAACGCAAATATGCAATAAAGTAATTCCTGAAATTCAGCTTTAAGAGATAATGAGGACATGGCAATGAACATTGGTCTATTAAGTTAGGAAGGAATATACACTATTTTACCAAAAGTATTGGGAAGCCTGCCTTTACGCATACATGGACTTTAATGGCATCCTAATCTTAGTTTGTAGGGTTCAATATTGAGTTGGCCCACTCTTTGCAGCTATAACAGGAGTGTGTCTATGGGAATGTTTGACCATTCTTCCAGACATGCATTTGTGAGGTTAGGCACTGATGTTGGCGAGAAGGCCTGACTGGCAGTCTCCGCTCTAATCCATCCCAAAGGTGTTCTATTGGGTTGAGGTCGGGACTTTGTGCGGGCCAGTCAAGTTCCTCCACCATAGACTTGCTCATCCATGTCTTTATGGATCTTGCTCTGTGCATTGGTCCAAATCATTTGGTGGTGGGGGGGGGGGAATTATGGTGTGTGGGGTTGTTTTTCAGGGGTTGGGCTTGGCCCCTTAGTTCCAATGAAGGGAACTCTTAAGGCATCAGCATCCCTCCCTTCTAGATTGTAAGCTCTAATGATCAGGGCCCTCTAGTTCCTCCTGTTTTGAATTGTATTGTAACTGTATTGTCTTCCCTCACATTGTAAAGCGCTGCACAAACTGTTGGCGCTATATAAATCCTGTATAATAATAATAATAATAATAAAAATACCAAGACATTTTAGACAATTTCATGCGCCCAACTTTGTGGGAACAGTTTGGGATGGCCCTTTCCTGTTCCAAGATGACTGCGCACCAGTGCAGAAAGCAAGGTCCATAAAGTCATGGATAAGCTAGTTTGAGGTGAAGGAACTTGACTGGTCTGCAGAGAATCCTGACATCAACCCGATAGAGTACCTTTAGGATGAATTAGAGCGTTGACTGAGAGCCAGGCCTTCTCCCCCACATCAGTGCCTGACCTCACAAATGCGCTTCTGGAAGAATGGTCAAACATTCCCATAGACACAATCCCAAACTTTTTGGACAGCCTTCCCAGAAGAGTTGAAGCTGTTATAGCTGAAAAGGGTAGGCCAACTCAATATTGAACCCTACATACTAAGACTAGGATGCAAAAAAAATTAATTTGAATGTAAAGGTAGGCGTCTCAATACGATTGGTAATATAGTGTATTTTATATAATTTGCTCAGGAAAGATATAGGATTTGGAGATGTTTAAAATGTTAGCGCTGACGGTAAGGGCAGAATTAAGAGTGACATCAAGACAGTAAATTTGTGAGGTAAATAGTATGACGCTGTCATTTACAGTAAGAGAGATATAAAGTAGTATTTCCACTGGCAAAGAAGAAAATATGACTAGCTTAATTTTACCAGATCTGAGTTTTAGGTACCTCTTAGCCATCCATGATGATCGGGTTGATAGGCAACAGGGGAAATCAAGAGTATTTAGATCCCTGGTGCCCAACCTGCAGATTTAGCAATTTGTAGTAGGAACATTGATCAGGGTAATAGCACTGGTTTCTACTAGTCTCATGTACCATGTTTCCTGTTTCCTATTATATTCTGCAGCATATCCCCAGCCAAATTTGTAGCATGAAACTCTCTGACACTAATTTCCTTTATTAGGTCTGCAGTTTCTGACAGTCCTCTCAAGCATTACATAGATTGAACATTATGTGCACCCCTTTGGTGATGTTAGGAGCTGCATGAGATGCTCTCTTTAGCTCATTAGTTGTCAACCACTGATTTAGATAGACCAACTGTAGAAGTCATCTGCATACAGGTGGTATTGGACACCTAAGAAAGAGATCAGTTTGCCAAGAGCAGTGGTATAAACTGAGGAAAGTATTGGGCCAAACACTGAGCACCTGGGGAAACCAATATTTAGGGTTGGTAGAAGATGAAAGGAGGAAACAACATTAAAATCTCATGGATCTTCATCTTAATGCATTATATGCATTAAGGTGAAAAATCTTCTGTGCTTCAGCTGCCCCCCAGACCCCCCTTTTTCTCACCTGAACCCGATCGTTCCAGCAATGAGCATGAGCCCAGTGGCTCCAGCCGCTGTCTTGGGTCCTCATTGAAAAGATTTATAGCAGCAGGAGCCATTGGCTCCCGCTGCTGTCAATCAAATCCAGTGACACGGGAGGCGGGGGGCAGGGCCAAGTCTTGCTGTCTGTGTGAAAAGACGCAGCAGTCGGACTTGTGAATGCACCCGCATAGGTGCCCCCATGGAAAGAAGCTCACGGTGGGGGCACCCAATGAAGAGGAGGAGCCTGAGCATCGCCAGGGCACCCCAGAAAAGTAGGTTTGGAGCTGCTCTGTGCAAAACCCTTGCACAGAGCAGGTAAATATAATATTTTTGTTATTAAAAAAAAAAAATAGACCTTTACAATCACTTTAAAGAAGGCCATGAAATTTTGGCTTCATAAGTAAGAAAACCAAGGGATGACAATGCCCTGAATGCGAAGTGAGTTTAACATTTGTCATGCCAAATGATGATTTGGGAAAATTATCAATACAACAAGAAATAACATGATATTAATAGTGGTGGCTAGGGGCCCCTGGGCCCCTCAGAGTACACATTTATGCCATGTGACTAAGGGAAATAATTTCTAATAGAACCATAGGCGTGCGCAGGGTGTGTGCCAGGTGCGCCTGGGCGCACCCTAATCACTATGTGCGGTGCCCCTTCCCCCGTGTTGTGCCTCCCTCCCATCCAGAGTGCTGCTGGCTTCCCCCCTTTCCTCTCTACCCGCATCCTGCGGGGGGTGTTTCAGGATGAAGTGCGGGGGAAGGGGCTAGTCAATTAGTCATTTACCAGACCCTTCATTTTCTAAATGAACACAGTGAACACACTCAATCACTGCATTCATTCTTAGCTGAAGCATTGTAAACTGGGTTTACTATGCTTCAATTTGTAAATGAACAGGAAGCTTCTCAGCACAGAGCACTTCCCATTCATTCGCTGTCCTGTGCAGCTGAGGCTGCAGAGGAAGGCATATGTGTTTGAGCTTTGGGGTGCACACCCTAATGCAATAGGCTGCGCACACCTATGAATAGAACCATGAACAGTGCTCAGTGGGGAACAGCAGGTATGCCTTTTATTTCCAGTACTTCATTGCTTACACCTGTCTTTTCTCTCTTTTTTCTATTTTTTTTTTCATTGTCACCCAATTGTTTTTCTCTTTGCTGTTTGCTCTCTCATGTCTTCCACTTTTTTTATCCCCGCTCTCATTAAGCACCAACACTAGATGAATGCATGTCTTATGAAAGACAGTAGTGTGCTTCAGTGCACTAGTGTGACAAAGCTTCGCTAGTGCACTTGCTTTGCTCTAAATTTCAATCTTGCCTGCTGCCTTAAACACGGCTAAATTGTAATGGCAACTCCTATGTTACATTAAACATTTTTACCTTGTCCATGTGAATTTCGCTGTCTGTGTCCTAGAAAATGAATGAATGAGTCTTGCTTGCTCAAGTCAGGATAAGTGATTGTAAAATGTAATGCATTTCTGTAAAATATAATTCCAGGTGTTGCCATAATTTTATGAGGTCTATGAATTTAACACTTTTTTTATTTTCTATCTCAGCCATAGTTGTGCTATGAGAAGCTTTAAATGCTGAGATAGCGATAGTTCATCGCTATTATGCAATTGGAGCTGAATGCCGTTATATTCATTTGCTATTTGCTTTTCTCACTGTGTCCTGGACTGAAGCATGCCCGTGGCTAAGTTCAAAGTTGATGTGCTATGTCTTGCCTACACAATGCCCAAAGACTGTTAAAAGTGTTTTTTTTTTTTTTTTTTTTTTTTAGACAACATAGTACAAAAAGTATTCCACAGTGTTCTAGCTTTCAGTGCATTTGGATTTTTAGCCTTCAACTATCCCAGACACAGTTGTAGGAATGTCTCATTACTTTAATCTCTTTCTCTATGTTAATTTTATTCATATTATTCCCCCAACATAATTTTTGCTGATTTGCCACCGATAACAAATTTTAATGTGCAATTTCTTTCCACCTTGATTCTTCTTATTTATCAGCATAGATTAGACGTTTATTGGAAAGCTTTTTTCAAAATATATTAAGTTTTAAAACTGTAAGAGCTGTGAAATTGTAGAATAGACCCCCTCCAGGGGTGGTGCTGGCTAGCTCACTAGATTGCTTTAACCCCTTTACCACCGGAGGATTTTGCTGTCTTACGTCCAGTCCACTTTTTGCGATGCGGCACTGTTGGACTTTAACTGACAATTGCATGGTCATGCAATGCCGTACCCAAACGAAATTTACGTCCTTTTCTTCTCACAAATAGAGCTTTCTTTTGGTGGTATTTGATCACCTGTGCGATTTTTACTTTTTGCGCTATAAACAAAAAAAGAGCGACAATTTTGAAAAAATAACAATAATTTTTCACATTTTCTTATATGCAATTCCCCCCCCAAAAAAATGTAAAAATCAAATTTTTTTATCATTTTAGGCCAATTTGTTTTCTGCTACATATTTTTGGTAAAAAAAAATCACAATAAGCGTATTTTGATTGGTTTGCGCAAAAGTTATTGCGTTTACTAACTAAGGGAAAGATTTCTGTCATTTTTGGTGTTTTTTTTTTTTTTTAACGAGTAATGACGGCGATCTGCGATTTTTTTTTGCGGGACTGCGACATTGTGGCGGACAGATCGGACCCTTGACTGACATTTTTGACACTTTTGGGGGTACCAGTGACATTACTACAGTAATCAGTGCTATACATATGCACTGTTACTGTAAAAATGACACTGGCAGGGAAGGGGTTAATTTTTATTGGTGATCAAGGGGTTAATGTATGCCTGGTGCTTACTAACGTGTGTGGGGGGAGGTGACTGAGTGACACAGGGGCAGATTGCAGGTTCAGCTATGCTGAACCCTGCAATCTGACCCTGCCTGTCACTTAGGAGATCTGCCCGCTTTGATTACACAAGCGGGCGGATCTCCCCAATTCTCCCACTCAATTCCCCGACGAACGGGGAAGAGCGGCGGTAAACACCGCCGCTCCTCCCCTGGCCCGACTCCCGCTGTGACTGAATACAGCGGGAGCGAGCCTCCAGCGGTGCGCGCGTGCCGCCGACAGAGCTGAATGTCTGGCGACGTAGGTCTACGTCGTCAGACGTTATCGAGGTTCAGTGAGCAGCGGTAAAGTGGTTAAAAAAGGCCTGGATTCTTTCCTGGGTGTACATAATATAAGTGGGTACTAATATTTTTAGGTAAAGTTGATCTAGGGAATATCCGATTGCCTCTCAGGGGATCAGGAAGGAATTTTTTTCCCCTGCTATAGCAAATTGGATCCTGCTTTGCTGGGTTTTTTTCACCTTCCTCTGGATCAACTGTGGGTATAGGATTGTGTATATGGGATTGTATAATTGGGTTTTCTTATTTTTTTTTTGTTTTGTTTTTTATTGTTTGAGCCAGATGGACTTGTGTCTTTTTTCAACCTAACTAACTATGTAACTATGTAAAATGAATATTTGTATACAAGACATACATAAAGATGTTGCATTTGCTTTTGAGGTGTGCTGGCTACTTTACACCTTGAAAACAGTCAAAAATTTGTAGATCATAACTGAAGAATACAGTATATGATCTGTGCTAACCAATTAACCAGGATTATGGAAAACATGCATTTGTAGCAGTCATAGTGATTCACTAGTTTTATTCTCTTAGAGGGTTGACAATTTACTGCACATCACTATCTCCATTAATACATGACAACCATTCTGAAGGAATTTTATGTTCCTAAAGGAATGACCTAAAACCAACTGGTAGGCCTGGTGTGCGAGGCTGGTGCCATAAGGGTTGTTGGCTATCTTCAGCACTGCCAAAAGTATTGTCAAAAGTATTAGGAGGCCTGCCTTTACACGCACATGAACTTTAATGGCACCCCAGTCTTAGTCTGTAGGGTTCAATATTGTGTTGGCCCACCCTTTGCAGCTATAACAGCTTCAAATCTTCTAGTAAGGCTGTCCACAAGATTTAGGAGTGTGTCTATGGAAATGTTTGACCATTCTTCCAGAAGCACATTTATGAGGTTAAGCACTGATGTGGACTAGAAGGCCAGGCTCTCAGTCAACGCTCTAATTCATCCTAAAGGTGCTCTCTCGGGTTGATGTCAGGATTTTCTGCAGGCCAGTCAAGTTCCTCCACCCCAAACTAGCTCATCCATGTCGTTATGGACCTTGCTTTCTGCACTGGTGCGCAGTCATCTTGGAACAGGAAAGGGCCATCCCAAACTGTTCCTGATATGGATGAGAAGGCCTGGCTAGCAGTCTCAGCTCTAATTCAACCCAAAGTGTTCTATTGGGTTGAGGTCAGGACCCTGTGCAGGCCAGTCAAGTTCTTCCACCCCAAACTCGCTCATCCATGTCTTTATGGACCTTGCTTTGGGCCTTGCTGGTGAGCAGTTATGTTGGAATTAGAAGGGGCCATCTCCAAACTATTTCCACAAAGTTGAGAGCATGAAATTGTTCAAAATGTCATGGTATGCTGGCATTTAAGAGTTCCCTTCACTGGAGCTAAGGGGCCAAGCCCAATCCCTGAACAACAAAACCACCCCATAACCCCCCTCCCCAAATGGTTTGGACCAGTGCACAAAGCAAGGTCCATAAAGACATGGATGAGCGAGTTTGGGATGGAGGAACTTGACTGGCAGGCCCAGGGTCCCGACCTCAACCCTATAGAACACCTTAGGGATGAATTAGAGCAGAGACTGCGAGCCAGGCCTTCTTGTCCAACATCAGTGCCTGACCTCACAAATGTGCTCCTGGAAGATAGATCAAACCTTCCCATAGACACACTGCTAAACCTTATGGAAAGTCTTCCCAGAAGAGTTGAAGCTGTTATAGCTGCAAAGGGTGGGCCAACTCAATATTGAACCCTACGGTCTAAAACTGGGATGCCATTAAAGTTCACATCTGTGTAAAGACAGGTGTCCCAATACTTTTGATAATATAGTGTATGTTTTATTTTATTTTATTTTTTTTGTATTGATAGCTGATCACTTACGCAGTGTTCCTTCTAACCAATATAAAAGGACATGCATTCCAGATAAAAAATCTACTAGAATCCTGACTTCAAGCTTAAAAAATATTTTGGTGTATTGAGCAATCTTATATTCAAGGACTTCCAAGGTACTTGAGAAAAAATGTATTTAAAAAAAAACTGCAGAAACCTGGCATTGTGTGTTCTTTACCTGTTTGGTTTCCTTCATATTGTTAATGTTATGACAGGTTTACTTTATGCCTATAAGAATTGCATATTTTTAGAGACCTGATGGACTATAAAGAGTTAAATATAAAAGTTGCTATCAGTTATACCTTTTGACATTGTCATCCTAAACAACACAGTAAAACAGAAAAAAAAAAGTTGAAAACTTTCTCTAATGTATAAAGAAATGTATCATCTGTCATATGTTTTACAGCACAATGCCAACAGACAACAAGCAGCCACCAAGTGAATCAGCACCAATGACTGTTCAAAGTCCATGTGGGTAGACAGGCACATGGGTAGGAATTGAAGTCTCAGCCTTTGTATATTTAACACAATCCTTGTGAATGACATCTTCTTGGAAAACATCCAGAAACCTTGATCACAGGATGAACTTTTCTTGACTTTGTGAAACATTAACATCCAGTGCACCCAGGGACATGGGTATGCATATAAATCTGCGCCACAAGTCTGTCTGTGTATTTCTTTTAAAGACTGGCTTTAAATACTCCCTGACAACATAAGTGAATACATTTATTTTTAACTCAGCTAGACACAGTGGGATCTTTACTTTATAATACACTTTAAACAATGTTTGTGTCTTTGATTAATTAAGTTGTTGCAGCTTTAATATGACTTTTTCCCTGGATGACATGAAATAAGCAAGGTCAATGTGAACGGCTGATTATTGTACATGCAAAATAACATTTAAAAGCTTTATCTGCCATCCAACAAAGTGAACTGCAACAGCTACTCATATCTGTCCATATATTATCATCATTAATTCAATGTAGGCTTGATAAAAGTTCACATAGGAGTCTAGGACACATAAAGTATGGTGTGTCTAAAGCTGGCCATAACCTAGCTGAAAAATCGTTCAAACTCATTTTCGAAAAACGGAAAATCGTCCGTGAGAGCAGACGATCGTGCCATCATCTAATGACCGAATTTTGAACGATAAATCGTTCAATGGACATGAATCTGTTTTTCGTTCATTTTGTCACATATGCCTAGTGCAAACAGTTTGGGGTGAGAAACACATTAACCTTTCAATTTATCATTCGTTCGGCAGAATTTTCCAAACTGTTCCTTCGATTTTTCGGCTCTGAAAAGTTAAAATCGATTTTCTATTTGTGCCCATTAACTAGACGAAAAACGAACAAACGGAGCAAATGACAGATTTTCGAACAATTTTTGGCTAGTGTATGGCCAGCATTAGTAATGATATGTTTATGGCATAAAGACAATTTACCATGGTAAAACTCCTAGGAACGTAGATCTGCATATTAAGTATGCAGAAAAAATACACAATCTTTTCAAAAAATTTGAAGCAGTAACCTTCTTCCCAACCAAAGCATTATTTTCATAAATTGGCTAGAAATGTTGGCATAAGACATCCTGTTGGCCTCACAGGTTACAAAGTCCCGCCACATCATTTAAAGCATATTTGCTCTTTTGCAGTCAACTTTGAGAAAACATCACCATATGTATGTTATGTGTTCCCATTCACACAGCATGCATAATAAATATATTATAATTATTATTATACAGGATTTATATAGCGCCAACAGTTTGCGCAGCGCTTTACAATATGAGGGAAGACAATACAGTTACAATACAATTCAATACAGGAGGGATTAGAGGGCCCTGCTCTTTAGAGTTTATAATCTAGAAATATATATATATAATTTTTTTTAACATTTTAGATGTTTTTCAGGAGAAGGTTTCATGGCTGACTGCAAGGTTTTTCGGACAATGTCAGAGTGAGCCTGTCCCAAGTCTGTTGTGATTCACATACCTGGTGCAGCTCTGCATAGAAACCATTCAGCTTCCGGGTTTTTTGTCAAAGTTTAATTGAACAAGAATTTGCACTCGCCAGTTTTAGTAACTCAACAAGACAGTGTTCTAATCTTGTTACAATTGATAATGAAGATCTGCCTGCACAGTACCAACATGTTAAGACATAAAGGAGTTGTAAAGACAGAAGGTTTTCTATCTTAATGCATTCTATGCATTATGATAAAAAAACGTCTTTGTTTAGCAGTCACCCCAGCACCCTCTAATACTTTCTTGAGCCCCATCTCTATCCAGCAATGTCCACGAGTCCTTCGGTCATCCGGGACTCTCTCCTGACTGGCTGAGACACAGCATCAGTGCCATTGGCTCCCGCTGCTGTCAATCAAAGTCAGTTAGCCAATCAGGAGTGAGAGGGGTGGGGCTAGACAGCAAATCCATGTCGGAATGGACACGCAGAGCTGCAGCTCAGCTCAAGTGCCCCCATAGCAAGTTGCTTGCTGTGGGGGCACTCAACAGGAGGGAGGGGCCAGGAGAAGCGAAGAGAGACCGGAGAAGAGGAGAATCTGGGCTTCCCTGTGCAAAACCAACTGCACAGAGCAGGTAAGTATAACATGAGACTTTACAATAGGGATCGCTGCCTAGAACTATTAGGGTTTTTTCTTCCCACGGGGGCCAGAATAGAGCATCTAAAAAAGGTGCAATTTTTAATACTATTCTTAAAATGCATGTTACCCTAAATATATTATTTCTACATGTGTGTTCACATATGTGTATTTTATAATTTACAGTTTCTATCACTTTAATGTACTTCTTCCATCTGAAGTATTTTGTTGATCCTGCCAGTCACCTTTCTTCCTTGTTCTAAACTGAACACAAACCACAGACACTGATTTGTGCTTGCATGGTCAGTTTTCATCCTTTGGCTGGTCAGGATCAGTACACTGTGCAGACACACAGCATGCCTGTATTGGGTGGTTTGTTTAGCCACCACGTCCACCAGTCAACTACAGCCTGCCTCTGGCACATACCCCCTACCAATCACAGGCTGCCACTAACACACACCCCCTCCCAATCACAGTCTGCCACTAACACACACACCCTCCCAACCACAAAGATATGCAGAGAAAGGCGCTTCTAAGTGCAGTATGTCAGCAATTTTATTAAAAAGCAACAGTTATAAATACTTACAGCATTACAGAGTAAACAGACTAATCACTGTATGAAGTCCTCCTAAGATGGTATACTCTGTCACTGTGCCGGCCAGCAGCTGCAAAAACCGAGGGACTGGAGGAGCAAGATGGCTGCCACACTTCCTTAAACCATGTGGAACACAGGGTGCGGAAGTGACATCAGCAAGGGGTGGTGACTAGTTTCAGAGCATGCTTCAGGGCTCCTTCTTCAAAACCTCCTGTTTAGAAACTAGTCATCGCCTTTGATGTTTTTAACCATTGCCTTTTAATAGAATTGCTGACATACTGCACTTAGACGCACCTTTCTCTGCATATCTTTGTCTATCCAGAGCCTGCTTCTCTCCTGTAAGTGCTGCTCGAGTGCCTGGCAGTTGGCTATCCTGCTACCTTGGATGATCTTGAATGTATATAGCACCTGGAGGACCCTTCTAGCAGAAGCAGGGTCAGATTAACATAGGGGCTATTGGAGCTGCAGCTCCAGGCCCCTACCTTAATATAGGCCCCGGGTTGGCCATATTCACTGTTACCGCTCTTCTGTCACTTGTAAACACAGAAGTCTGGCTTCTATGCTCGCTTCCCCAGGCAGCTCCCTCAGAACCTCCCCACACAGCACGAAGGCCGGACAAGGAGGGACATTTGCCGATGCATGGATGTGTTTATGGGCTTCAGAGACAGCATCCCATGTTGAATTAGGCATGCATGGCTGCACCCTTCCTCCTCTGGGTGCATGCCAAGGCACGGCCCTTAAGGCCCTTCAAAATCCTCAGCACCAAGCCCATGATGCTCTTAATCCGGCCCTGAGCAGAAGCGCTCCTTCTTTCTTCTCCCCCTTCCAATCACAGCCCACCTCTTGAACACACCCCCTGCTCAAGCACAGCTTGATTCTTGCCACAGGCTTAACAGACTATGGAATACAGGCAAAGCGTGTGTCTGAACAGTGTAACCTGGCCCTCCACTATGAGGAAGAAGCGATGCATGCTCACATGAAGAACCTTTTAACCTTGTATAAAACAGGTAAAAAACATTGTTTCCTAAAACTAAGCAAAAGCAGTTACGGTACCTGCATAGTTATAACTGTACTAGAAAGTGTCTATAACAATGAATGTTCCCAACTACTATACATGTAACACATATAATATAGGTGTTATCCCAAACTGGCTGCAAAAGTGGAAATACACTTTAACCTCTTTACCACTGCCTGCCGCAGATGTACTGAGGCAGGCAGCCACTCCCAGGCAAATCGCGTACATGTACGACGCTCACGAGCACGAGTCTAGGGGGCGGCGCGCTCCCGCCCACGCTCGTCAGCAGGGAAGCCGATGCACGGGTTAGATGGCTCCTATTGCTGCCTGACACCAGCGATCGTTCCCCACTGAGAGAGAAGAACGGTCGGCTGTTGTAAACACAGCTGACATTTCTTGTCCCTGGAATGATCACAGAGCTCATGTGATCCTTCTATATAGGATCACATGTCTCTATGGTCATTTCAGAAGCAACGCCCCCCCACAGTTAGAATCACTCCCTTAGGCTGACATTTAACAAGGGATCCCCCATAATGTTAACCCCTTCCCTGCCAGTGTCATTATTACAGTAACAGTGCATATGTTTAGCATTTTAGCTGTAGTAATGTCACTGGTCCCCCCAAAAGTGTCAAAAATGTCAGTCAGGGGTCCGATCTGTCCGCTGCAATGTTGCAGTCCCACATAAAATCCCAAATTGCTGCGAGTACTAGTAAAAAAAAAAAAACAATAAAAATGACAAAAATCTTTCCCGTAGTTAGTAGATGCAATAACTTTTGCTCAAACCAATCAAAATATGCTTATTGCAATTTTTTACCAAAAATATGTAGCAGAAAGCAAATTGGCCTAAACTGTTAAAAAATTTAGATTTTTAATTTTTTTTTTTTTTGAGAATGTCATATAGCAGAATGTGAAAAATCTTGTTTTTTTTTTTTTTTCTTTCAAAATTGACCCTTTTTTGTTTATAGCGCAAAAAATAAAAATTGCACAGGTGATCAAATACCACCAAAAGAAAGCTCTATTTGTGGGGAAAAAAAGGCCATAAATTGTATTTGGGTACAGCGTCGCACTACCGCGCAATTGTCCAGTAAATTAACGCAGGGCCGAATCACAAAATAGGGCCTGGTCAGGAAAGGGGCAAATCCTTCCAGTCTTAAAGTGGTTAAAGCAAAGTTGTGTGAGAAAGTATGGAGGATGCCTCTTTGCCAGTATTTTCTAAGCCATTGTGATTCCTGATTGGTAGGCTTCTCCCATTTCACTGTCTCAAGATATTGAAAAGAAAACCAGCTAGATACCTGGCATTTTCAAATGGAGGTCATCACCGATAGTCTTTCTTTTTTTCTCAGTACAGGTTCCTTTAACGTCTGAAATTTCTTGCAGCTCAGCACGCTCCAGCTCTACATTTGATTTCCCACTGCTAAGCCAACAAAAGGTTCTGACTGTGTACTTGTGCTTGCTGTGCATTTTTTTTAGTGGCTACCTGGAACAGGCACCTCCTATACTGTGTATCAATTATTATAGAACCCTTGAGTATATACAGTAAGTTTTTTAAAATTAGATTTTATATTTTATTTTATCTATTAATATGAAAACTTTATTTTGCAAGTGAACATTTAAAGCAACCCTGTGCCTGTCTTATTTGAGAGTCAGCCTGTAAAAGATGTGTTATGTTTAAGGCTCAATGTACACGGGACGTTGTAAAGGAGCAGTTGGGCATTTTTTTCATAAGCCCCTGAACCCACCTCCATGTTATCTTATCTGTCCATGTACACTGGGTCGTTTACAGTCATTTGCAGGCAGTTGAGTTCAGGGACGTTTTTTGGAAAGCAATTATTTGCGTTCAAACGTGTGTTTCCCGGCGTTTCAAACGCAAAAACACGACCGAACGCGACTGAACGCAATGACCCGTGTTTAGCGCTCGCATTTTTCAATTTTAAAGGGGAATGATTTTTTTGAACTCTAGGAACGGTTTTAGACACAAACGCCCGCAAACGCCCGCAAATGCCCGCTAAACGCGGGTGCAAACGCCACATAACGGACGTAAAAATTCAAGCATTTCAAGCGACTTTTTTTAGCGTCCCGTGTACATGGAGACTAACTCTCTAATCTGGACACAAGAAAAACTTTTTGTAGTGGAGTCCCTAGAGGGTTGCAGAAGAGTCTACATTACAAACCCTGGTGATCTCCTCCTCCTCCTAAAATTCTGGTCTGTTGGTGGAGCCTCTGCGTCATCATGAAACCATGATGAAAACTATTAACCCTGTATTGTATGTGGTGTGGCGGGCGTGGGATCATGGCCAGGAGCAGCTTACAGAAGGGGCTGCAGGGGACTAGTCACAAAAGTCAAAGGAACCGGCTGGAATAAAGAGTCCATTGGAGCTGGGATCCCCACACTGCAAGGGCATTTTGTTGTTGTTCCCATGGTTGGGCTTTACCTCCTCACTGGATGGTGTGTTAAATCAGTGTTTTCTGGACACTGCTGCTATCCAACAATTCCAGTTGTGTCAGATTGAGTGTGTCCCTGCTACCTACCTTGGGTCCTCCTACTGGCTCCCACTGGCTGCTACATCACTACAGGATGAAAAGATATTGCCCTCTGTGTATCATATCCTTTATTGCATCTCAGTGCTGCTGAACTCCTGCAGCCTCTTTGCAGTCACTACCTGTGTCTACTTTGGACCATGCCAGCATAATGTATGTTAAAACAGACACTTATATATCTATTAGAAGTCCATGTGACATGGGGACAATGCAGTTGCACAATTGGAAAACAGGGCATAGTGTTGTGATCTTATACCAAAAAATACTTGAAAGAGGACCTTTAGAGCCCATTCACATTAGCGCGACTTGTCAGGCGACTTGTCAGGCGACTTGTCAGCCTGACAAGTCGTGGTATGTTGCGGTCCATTGAGTAGTACAGGACCCGTTCTAATAGGAGCGACACAAGTCGCTCCGACTTAGAAAAAGGGTCCTGTACTACTTTGGGGCGACCTCGGAGCGACTTGCATAGACTTCCATTATGTGAAGTCTCTGCAAGTTGCGCCGAAGTCACGGTGCACAGCGGTGCACACGACTTCACAGGTCGCCCCCCGAAGTCGTGTCACCTCAATGTGAATAGGCTCTTATAGAAGCTGCAGGTTGAAAGTGGTAATAAAGGCAAGATTGTTTTTCTTTTTTTTTTAATAACAAACATGTCATACTTACCTGCTCTGTGTGATGGTTTTGCATATAGCAGCCCCAATCCTCCTCTTCTTGGATCCCCTGCTTGTGCTGCAGGTCCCACCCCCCAGCCAAGTGCCCCCAGAGCAAACAGCCTGCTCTGGGGGCACCCAAGCAGGCTCACACCCTACCCCCTCTCTATTCTCATTGGCTCAATGGCTGTGACTGACAGCCAATGTCTCAGCCAATGAGGAGGGAGAGTCCCCAGAGAGCCGAAGCTCTTGTGCACATTGCTGGATCATGATAGAGCTCCGGGAAGTAGAAGCAGGAGGGGCCGCTGCACACAGAAGTTTTTTTTACCTTGAAGAATAGAATGTATCAACGTAAAAAAATCTTGAGCCTTTAGAATCACTTTAAAAATACCCAAAATGACTTTTTAATTTATATTACCATGTTATAGCTTATATGAGTTTTCAGTGATTACATTTATATATACTTTGAGGCTCTTTTTCAAAGGCGTATATTTCTAAACACAAATTTTGTTTTACAATAAATTGTCTTTTCTTAAGTGCATTTTAAATATTTAACATCTGTTATGCCATGTCCGTACAGAAGCCATGGATGTTTTTCTCCTCCCTGCACAGCTTTAGAGTTCATTGCACAGCCACTACTCTGATGGGACAATTCACACATCCATGGAAAATAAGGCATTTTGCAATAAAGTCAGCTAGTGTGAAAAAAAATTGTCTTCTATCAGCCTTACTTTCCATTTTTAAGAGTTGCTTCCCCTGAAAGTGAATTGACAAGTTGTCAATGAACAATAGCCTGTGCCCTAGCTAGGCTTTTCACAGGTTAGGATGCCTTTGGGCAAATGGGGCTACATCCACAGTTTCCAATCTAGCATATGGAGCAGTAAAACAGTTACAAGAGGGTGAGAGACATACGTGCCAGGATCTTTGTTTTCTGGTTCTCTAGACAGTTCATTCAGTTTGAGCATTTGTGAAATGATTCAATCTCTTATTTTTAAAGGAAGATTTCAGATAATAATATTGAATCTTTAAGTTTTAATACCATTTTGAAGCTTGCTTTCCCTTTACTCAACATGAGAAAATTCGAAAGGCTTTGACTAAAGCTGGATTGTTAAAGGGAAAGAGAGAGGGAAAGGAGTTTTTTTTTTGCTTAGTCACCTATGTAGAGGTAAAATTATGGAAACAAATGTAAAAGAGGGAACTGCAGCATTTTCCAGTCATACCTATTATTACACACAAGGTCCCGTCTGTATGTATCTTGTATTCTGGAGCTGCCATATTTGGGTAGCTTAGTAGACAGAATTATTTCTTTATTGTTTCCCTCGCTGCCTTTGTAGTGTGTAGGGCTGTGGGAAAAGAAGATTGCTGACCCCACATGTCACATGACCAGCAGTCCCAGATTCTCACATCACTTCAGTATCTGAAATCAACAACATGATACAGGTAATGTTTTTACATGGGCAGTATTGTTAGAATGTTATTTTTTCCCTGTAAGATCCACTTAACCACTTCAGCCCTGGAAGGATTGCCCCCTTAATGACCAGGCCATTTTTTGCGATTCGGCACTGGGTTACTTTAACGGAAAATTGCGCAGTCGTGCGACACTGTACCTAAATAAAATTGATGTCCTTTATTTCCCACAAACAGAGCTTTCTTTTGGTGGTATTTGATCACCTCTTTGATTTGATCACCTCTGCGGTTTTTACATTTTGCACTATAAACAAAAAAAAGATCCCCAATTTTGAAAACAGTGCCATATTTTTTACTTTCTGCTATAAAACATTCCCAATAAAAAAATATAAAAATTTAGGTTTTTTTACCAGTTTAGGCCAATTTGTATTCTGCTACATATTTTTGTAAGAAATTTTAATTGGTTTGCGCAAAAGTTATAGCGTTTACAAACTATGGGATAGATCTGCGATTTTTAGCAAGACTGTGGCATTGCGGCAGATAGATCGGACCCCTAAATGACATTTTTGACACTTTTTGGGGACCAGTGACACTAATACAGTAATCAGTGCTAAATAATATGCACTGTTACTGTATAAATGACACTGGCAGGGAAGGGGTTAATACTGGGGGTGATCAAAGGGGTTAAATGAATGCCTGTATGCTTACTCACTGTGTGGGGGGTTCTGTGACAGGCACAGACAGATCGCAGTTTCAGCTTAGCTGAAACTGCAGATCTGTCCCTGCCTGTCTGAGAGAAGATCCGCCTGCTTTGTTTACATAAGCACGCGGCTCTTCTCTCCGTTTCCCGGACGATCGTGTGAGGAAGGCGGCGATCGCCACCTCTCCTCCCGTGGCCCGCCTCCCACTGTGTCTAAACACCGCCAAAACCACATGCACTCCAATCACGTAGTACTACGTGATTGGACTCAGCGGAGCCGCCCTGCCGCAGTAAAAAGCCGGCGGCGGTCGGCAAGTGGTTAAAGTTGCAATATTAAGTGTATATGACTTATTGTTTTAAAGGGTAACTCAACTTATGAAAATATTATAGCATTGTCAGACACGCCATATTGTAATTGTTTTTTTTTTTTTTATTTACCTTTCTTTTTCAATGTACAATGCTGTCATTTTTTGTAAAATTCAATGCAATATGGCAACCTGGAGAAATTATGTACACAGTTGGTGGAAATGTAATTTCCTGCTTGTGTGATTGGCTCATTGAATTTCCCAAAATTCTGCATTAAGATACAAGTGAGATTTTAAGAATCCTCTGCAACAACAATGTTAAATTTGTTGAGGTTAAAGGGGTTGTAAAGCCAGAAGGTTTTTTTTTTTTTATCTACATGCATTCTTTGCATTAAGATAAAAAGCCTTCTGTGTGCAGCAGCCCCCCTAATACTTACCTGAGCCCCCTCTCAATCCAGCGATGTCCACAAGTGCCTCAGCTATCCGGGACTCCTGATTGGCTGAGACATAGCAACAGCACCATTGGCTCCCGCTGCTGTCAATCAAAGTCAGTTAGCCAATAAGGAGAGAGAGGGGGTGGGGAAAACCACAGCTCCGTGTCTAAATGGATATACACAGGGCTGCGGCTCGGCTTGGGTGCCCACATAGCAAACAGGGAGGGAGGGGCCAGGAACACCAAAGAGGGACCCGAGAAGAGGAGGATCGGGGCTGCTCTGTGCAAAACCACTACACAGAGCAGGTAAGTATAACATGTTTGTTATTTTTTTTTAGGAAAAAGAACAATACTTTAGTATCACTTTAATCACTTCTAATAGAATACAGACAATGCAAGCTTCCTCATTAGAACACTTCAAATGCTGCAGCTGATTAATAATGAAAAAGTCACTCCTATTCAGATTCACTCCGCACATTAAAATAGACAAACAGCTTTTTATTCAGGGCAAAAACAGGTAGGAATCTTTATCAAAATGTGTTAAAATCCATACAATGCACCCAGAGGGGATTGTTTTTTTTCTCAACAAATGTGAAGTTACTCTTCAAGCAAAGACCAAAATTTGTGTTGTCAGATGCATCCATAAAACCAAGATGTTAATGAGCAATCTTTCCCCAAATTCACTGTCCAAATATTTTTCCTAGTCTTACACTATCCTACTGAGATCTTAGGAAAAAATACAGCTTGAAGTCAGATCGCCCATTCATCAGAACATCATGCAGTGATCTAATCTTTTTATATGTATATTAGTCAGTCCTCCAAAATTGTAATTGCTTATAGAGATCATTAGCTTCAATGGTATTGCAGAATATGCTAGTACCATCTAAATAAATAATAATCTTTATTAAAGTACTATCATATTAAAGGGATCATAATCATAAATAATAATTACAATTAAGTTCAGCTTAGTATAGATGTGTTGAGGTATGAGAACCCACAGGGGTCCTTTTACAGGTTACTGTGATAAACCTTCCTGTTCATGAACCAAACCCAAAAAACACAAAGACAGGTTTTAACGTTTATCCCTGTCAGATTTCCTACCTGTATACCTTTTATCGACCAGAACAATTTTTACATTTCTACTATGGGCCTTTTTTTGCTTGGGGATAAAATAATTAAAAAAATGGAAAAAAAAAAGGTTTCCTATTTTGAACCCTGTTAGTTAAAAAATAGTTTTGCTGTGAATAAAAAGTATACATTTTATTCTACAGATTGCTTCATTTAAAATTACACCACAATAATGCTTCTGGTACAGAGTGGTAAAAATGATTTGCAAATCAAAGAGTAGGGTTTTTTTTTTTTTTGTTTTCAATTCTTTTTGTTCTTGAAAGAATAACAAACATAATAAACGCAAATAAAGTATAAAAGAAAAGGCACTGAAAAATAATATCTAAGGGGAGAAGGGAAGAAAAGAGTTTGTTAGGGATGATTAGCGCAAACCGAGGGTTAAGTAGGGGTTAAATAGGATTTCAATTTATTTCTTAATTTTTTCACTTTCTTTTCATTGTCATGCAAATTTGGGGTCACACCTTAATGATAGAAAAGTATAGCATGACAATAAATGCATTTGTTTTGTTCTAAAAAAATATAAAAAACACTATGTAGTACATGTAGACAGGGATGGTGTATGGAAGCAAAAAAAGATATTATGCTGTAGTTTTCTAAGACCATTAATGCATACATATTTCAAGCTATCGAATTGTAGTAATTATTTAAAAAAAACAAAAAAAAAAAAACAAGAAGCTGGTGTGCAGGAGTAGAGAATAAAATACTCTTATAAAACCAATAAATTTACAAAAAGTTATTTTGATAAATAAAGCTTCAAACATGATAGTGGTGTCTATGGTTACCAGCCTTATTCCACATATTTGCACTTGGTTAATATGTGTATCAATGAATTTGTGTTTATATTTGCATACATAGTAGCTATATGTGGTAAGAGGTTGGTAAATACAGGCAACACCACCATGTTTGGTAAGATTTAGTACAGCAAAAAAGCACATTGTAATTTGTTAATGTATAGGTGTTACAGTATGTAGGGGGATTTTAGGACGTTAGTCACATTTAAATGAGCTTGCTCTGTGATATTGAAATTATTGCAATTGTTCATTTAAAGATATATTTGAACTATTTGTTCCTTATCATAACTTATAATCTGCTTTTCCCAAGCTATGACCTAAAATAAAAGCTAGAAGGAAAGGATCACATGGTACCTTGGTTATAGGAGCATTGTTGATGTTTCATGTGATTAGAGACAGCTGAGGAACTCAAACAGATAAGAAGTGACAGGAAATATTCCCAGCATGGCCACATATAGCAATACAAATGTGATAGGAGTTCTAAACCTTTCCCATGCTAAATATCCTAAATATACTGTTTACTCACTGGGATTCATTACTAATTGTGCACAGGACGTTCACTTAGCAAAGTATAGTATGTGTTAACCTTCCTAGCGGTATTCCCAAGTGTGGCTCGGGGTTAAATTTCAGTGCCAAAAGCGGTAACCCCGAGCCACACTCGGGGTACCGCTAGGAAGATCGCTGGATCCTGGTAGAGGGGTTACTTACCTTGTCACCAGGATCCAGCTATGTATCCCAATGGTGTGCGGCGGCGGATCTTCCTCCCGATGCTCTGTGTGCCCCAGCTTCGGTCTCCTGCGACGTGACGTTCGCAGGGGGGGTGGAACCGGCGGCAAATTCAAAAGTAAAACACACCAAACACACTGATACATTGCGAAATAAAATAAATTCACATTAGTTTGACCCCAGTGCCCCTTCCTGCAGTTTTACTGTACTTTTTATGTGTATATATATATATATATATATATATATATATATATATATATATATATATACAGTGGGTACGGAAAGTATTCAGACCCCCTTAAATGTTTCACTATTTGTTATATTGCAGCCATTTGCTAAAATCATTTAAGTTCATTCTTCTTCCTCATGAATGTACACATAGCACCCCATACTGACAGAAAAACACAGAATTGTTGACATTGTTGCAGATTTATTAAAAAAGAAAAACTGAAATATCACATGGTCCCAAGTATTCAGACCCTTTGCTCAGTATTTAGTAGAAGCCCCCTTTTGATCTAATACAGCCAGGAGTCTTTTTGGGAAAGATGCAACAAGTCTTTCACACCTGGATTTGGGGATCCTCTGCCATTCCTCCTTGCAGATCCTCTCCAGTTCTGTCAGGTTGGATGGTAAACGTTGGTGGACAGCCATTTTTAGGTCTCTCCAGAGATGCTCAATTGGGTTTAAGTCAGGGCTCTGGCTGGGCCATTCAAGAACAGTCACGGAGTTGTTGTGAAGCCACTCCTTCGTTATTTTAGCTGTGTGCTTAGGGTCATTGTCTTGTTGGAAGGTAAACCTTCGGCCCAGTCTGAGGTCCAGAGCACTCTGGAGAAGGTTTTTGTCCAGGATATCCCTGTACTTGGCCGCATTCATCTTTCCCTCGATTGCAACCAGTCGTCCTGTCCCTGCAGCTGAAAAACACCCCCACAGCATGATGCTGCCACCACCATGCTTCACTGTTGGGACTGTATTGGACACGTGATGAGCAGTGCCTGGTTTTCTCCACACATACCGCTTAGAATTAAGGCCAAAAAGTTCTATTTTGGGCTCATCAGACCAGAGAATCTTATTTCTCACCATCTTGGAGTCCTTCAGGTGTTTTTTAGCAAACTCCATGCGGGCTTTTATGTGTCTTACACTGAGGAGAGGCTTCCGTCGGGCCACTCTGCCATAAAGCCCCGACTGGTGGAGGGCTGCAGTGATGGTTGACTTTCTACAACTTTCTCCCATCTCCTGACTGCATCTCTGGAGCTCAGCCACAGTGATCTTTGGGTTCTTCTTTACCTCTCTCACCAAGGCTCTTCTTCCCCGATAGCTCAGTTTGGCCGGACGACCAGCTCTAGGAAGGGTTCTAGTCGTCCCAAACGTCTTCCATTTGAGGATTATGGAGGCCACTGTGCTCTTAGGAACCTTAAGTGCAGCAGAAATCTTTTTGTAACCTTGGCCAGATCTGTGCCTTGCCACAATTCTGTCTCTGAGCTCTTCAGGCAGTTCCTTTGACCTCATGATTCTCATTTGCTCTGACATGCATTGTGATCTGGAAGGTCTTATATAGACAGGTGTGTGGCTTTCCTAATCAAGTCCAATCAGTATAATCAAACACAGCTGGACTCAAATAAAGGTGTAGAACCATCTCAAGGATGATCAGAAGAAATGGAAAGCACCTGAGTTAAATATATGAGTGTCACAGCAAAGGGTCTGAATACTTAGGACCATGTGATATTTCAGTTTTTCTTTTTTAATAAATCTGCAACAATGTCAACAATTCTGTGTTTTTCTGTCAGTATGGGGTGCTATGTGTACATTCATGAGGAAGAAGAATGAACTTAAATGATTTTAGCAAATGGCTGCAATATAACAAAGAGTGAAAAATTTAAGGGGGTCTGAATACTTTCCGTACCCACTGTATACCTGTGTATATATATATATATATATATATATATATATATATATATATATATATATATATATGTGTGTGTATATATATACACATACATATGTATGTATGTATGTATGTATATATATACATATATATATATATATATATATATATATATATATATATATATATATATATATATATACAGTATATACATACATACATACTTTAACTTATTTATAGTTATTTGTTATATTATAATTTATGATTTTGTGTTTCAAACTTTATCATACCCGAGATGTTATAAAGAAGAACAAAATCATATGTAAATAGTTGGTTTGGGCTGCTCATTCTTAATAATTACATGCAAAATAATGGTACTGCTTTCAGCACCTAAAATCCGAAAGAATCATACCACCAGGGAGGTTAAATTAACCAAATAGTAAATAGGGGGGAACCTGTGTACACTTTGAATACAAAATTATGGGCAAGGGAAACTAGCTACTGCAATGCATTGAATATTTTCATGTACCTAAAAAATACCAGCTTTTACAAATATATAATCAAGAAAATGTCAGATTCTGAGAATCATAAACCCATGCAAACAGTGCTATTGTTGGTTTTCATTGGTAAAATAAAATACAGTCTAATTACAATTAAATATGGCGTGAAAATACTTTCAGTTCATTAACATACCATACTTTCTTAAACTAAATAATTTATAATAATCAAGAAAAATATCCCACATTCAGACTACATTATTAACATCGTAAAAGGTAGGTCACATATTTGGCAACAGAAACAGACCTTGATGAAAATCACAGAAGACTAAAAACAACTTGAAAGTTTTTAATAAATTCAAAGAACAAAGGAAAAGCTCAAAAGAGAATATTTGTGAACTAGACTCCAGATTAATGACAGTGACAAGGAACTGATATGACACAAAAATCTTGTACAAGTTTCTCAAATAACTATGGAAAAAAAAATCATCCATCTCTAAACTGCGCATACTGTAAAACTGTGCTTTAGCTCTCTGACCATACATTTTATTAGAATCAAGAAATCACAGTAGATACTGAAGCTGAAAATTCTGTAGTTAATTTCAAATGCTGCAAAAAAATCAGTCACTCAGTGATTAAGCTACAAATTGCTTGGCTTTTCTGTGATACAGATCTTACCTTGCTTTTATGAGTGAGAGTGAGACTGAAGCTGCTACAAAATTGCTGCTATAAAATCGTCAGCTTCATACTGACCCTAAAATGTACCACCTATACTAAAAAGCTTAACCCCTACTATTAACCCTATCTCACCACAAAACTGAAACTTCAACTCTTAACCCTACTCTTAGAGTTAATGCATTGCCCAGCCTTAACACATAGTGCCTAATCTTTAAAAATGTAGTTCACCTTTAACAAAAAACTCTCTATGCAGGTAAGGGTCATCTGTAGATAAAAACAAACTGTGCAGCTTTGACCAAAGTTGAATTATGTTCTTGTTGTTGGTGTAGGCCATTTATTTACCACATAAAGACATTATTCACAAAGGTGACATTAGGACAAACTAAGAGTCAAAAATAATATGAAACTAAATGAATGGAGGTATCTCCAGTTGAAGCATTTTGTGCGGTCTTTACTACAGCCAATTCGATCTGAGAAAGAACTAAATATTGGGGAAAAACTATGCAACTCGGCTGATAAGCCAAAACACAGCATATCCCAAATGTATAAGATGCTAACAGAAGGGACGTATATGGAGACACCTCCATTCATGATAAAATGGGAAAGGGAGATAGGGTCACAACTGTCAAATCAGTAAATAAATGTCATATTGAGAGCCGCTTACTGTTCCGCAATAGACGTGGGTACCATTGAACTGAACTATAAATGTTTGTCTAGATGGTACATAACACCAGTAATAGCACACAAATATCAATCAGAGAAAACAGATAAATGTTGGAGAGGATATGGGGGTCTAGGGACGATGTTCCATATTTGGTGGGACTGCCCCAAGAGCCGAGACTATTGGTCGAAAGTTTGGCAAATTGTTAAGGAGGTCACCGGGGTGACTGTTCCTGATGACCCATGGAGGTGTTTGTTCCATAGAACAACAATACCAATAAAACAATATTGAGCTATCAATCCTATTAAATGCAGCAAAGGTAGTAATTCCAAAAAAATGGTTGGAAGCAGAGAGTCCAACCCTTAAGGAATGATGTAATAGAATCAACCATGTTTATAATATGGAGTATATTGGTAGCAGGGAAGAGGAACCGTTAAATCGCTTTGTTAAAAAAATTGGGAAAATGGGCAGAGTTTAAGAAATCCATTAAATATGTTGAAATTTGGGTAATGGATCCATCAGAGAAGTAGGAATAACGGTCAAACTAGAGGAAAGACAGGGAGTGTCATCAAATTGGATACTGATTATTAAAGATAGAAGGGAGGGGGTACAGGTGGAGGGAGGGAGGTATTGGATTATGGGAAAAAAGATAATCCTTTATTAAATGCCTTTTTTTTGCTTTTTGCTTTTTCACTGTAAACAGCATTTAAAACCAATAAAATTTGATAATAAAAGAAAAAATGTTGGAACAGGAAGGGGCCATCCCCAAACTGTTCCCACAAAGTTGGGAGCATGAAATTGGCCAAAATTTCTTGGTATGCTGACGCCTTAAGAGTTGCCTTCACTGGAACCAAGGGGCCAAGCCCAACCCCTGAAAAACAACCCCACACCATAATCCCCCTCCTCTAAATGTTTTGGACCAGTGCACAAAGAAAGGTCCATAAAGACATGGATAATCGAGTTTGGGGTGAAGGAAATTGACTGGCCTGTACAGAGTCCTGACCTCAACCCCATAGAACACCTTTGGGATGAATCAGAACGAAGACTGCGACCTTAAAAATGCGTTTCTGGAAGAATAGTCAAACATTCCCATAGATACACTCCTAAACCTTGTGGACAGCCTTCTCAAACGAGTTAAAGCTGTTATAGCTGCAAAAGGTGGGCCAGCTCTTGAACCCTACGGAATAAGACTGGGATGCCATTAAAGTTCATGTGCGTGTAAAAGGAGGCCTCCTAATACTTTTGACAATACAGTGTATTACATTATTCCAGTTTAGATTTATATTTAACCGGTTTTTATTTAAAACATTTCACAAGTAAAAGAAAGAGAACCTGTACAGTCTTCAAAAGGATTTAGACCAAACTGTAATTTGGAAGTCATAGTGATACAATGTGTAGTGCACAATGATAATCTATGCGTAAAACTGTACCATACAGAAACATGCCAATGAGACGAATCATAAGGCTTATGATAAAGTCAGAAAGATGCTCACACAGTATGTATATTCAAACTATAATCTCAGAAATTGGGTCATAATCTACAAAAAATAAATCTGTGATCCAAGAACCATTCATATGCAGTTAAGAGTACACCTTAAAAAAAAATGTTCCATAAGAAGAAAAGGAAAAGAGAGAGAGATGGAACATAAGAAATAGGAGAAGAGAGAATAAAAAATGTTGGGGTATGAAATCTAAAGCCAGACGCTGCCTGTACCTGCTATGAATCAGTAAAGGAGGGGATCCCAATGTAAGCTTAAACTTCAAATGAAGGATGCAAAATTTAAAGAGTATCTAAAATGATTCCATGCAGTCCATGTGAGTTTAAATGCCTCTTCAGTACAAATGTAAATAGGCTGGCTGCATGGAACACCTGTCATCCTCCAAGAGCATAAACACAGCCCTAATCATGCATGTATGGGTCTATGTCAGTGATGGCGAACCTTGGCACCCCAGATGTTTTGGAACTACATTTCCCATGATGCTCAACTGCACTGTCGAGTGCATGAGCATCATGGGAAGTGTAGTTCCAAAACATCTGGGGATCCAAGGTTCACCATCACTGGTCTATGTGAACATGTGAATGAACCTTGAAGGTTGAGATTGTAAAATGTGTGGTAGACTGGTTAAACCCTATATAGTCATTATGATACAAAATGCTGGCATAAAGCTCCGAAAATATTTTTTTCAGGGGGATAAGCTAGTTATTTCTGCACAGCACATGAAACCATGTAAATAAGTAAACACATTCACACAAGTGATGGAAAGAGAAAAGTGCTTTATACTATATTGTTTTTAGGCAAAATAATAAAACTGGCATGCAGAGAATACACATAAAAAAGTGTTTTTTTTTTAATTAAACATTAATAATTAAGGGTACAAAATAATCCAAGATGTTTACCCTACTGATTCTGCCCTAAGTTCCAGTCCATTGGGCCCTTTCCATGTTGTAGCTTAGTGAGTCCTTAAAAAAGGAAGCCGTCATGGTGCCGAATACAGTTGTGCAAGGCACAAGCTGTTCTAACTGTAGTTATTGCAATCTGCGATCACTTCCCATGTACTCTCAAACCACTCTGTGTCCTGGTGAGGTGACAAATAAAAACCATGAAGAATATTTTTTATAATTAAAGTACTTAATGCCACTAGTACATGCTTTATGATACGTGTATGTTTCTCATAAACTGCTCCCACACAATTGAGGAAATTGCAACACTCCCAGAAAAGAAGGGCAATCTTGGACCACTCTTCCCTTGTTGGTTTCCTCTTGACCTCATCCTTCAGCACCTCCCATATGTGTGCAGGTGCCAACTGTCGATTTCCCCACCATAAAGTCAAAGTACAGATTAGCAATGGACTGACCAGTTCCTAGGTACCTAAAAAAGAAAAAAAAAAGATTATAATCAGATTTCTTTGTATGTTTGGCAATATATATAATCTAAACAAGGTGAAGACACTTTTAACCACAACTTAAAACAATGCAGATAAAGGCACAATTAATGTGTGGCATCAACATGCAATGAGGGGAATTCCCAAAGACTTAAGCAGACAGAATCTGAAGCAGCTGTGCATGGCAACCAATCAGCTTCTATCGTTCATTCTGAATATTTATCCAGACAACCTGAAGATAGAAACTGATTGGTTACTATGCATAGCTGCTCCAGATTCAGTAAGCTCCACTTTTATACATTTTCCCCAATAAGTATGTCCACACTAAAGAGTTTGAAATTCTGATACTGGTACTGGAAATGAGGAGGTATGCTAGCATATGTAATCATCTATGTTATTTAATATGGATGTAGAAAAAATTGTATGTTAAATTTGCAACACACAAAAAGCTTCTTGATGAAGGACTCTGACCCAACACCCATTAAAAAAATCCAGGCTGTAATTGCTCAAAGCTTTTCCCTTTTACAGGCCAGGAGACTGAGGTAGACAGTGCATGTAATACCCAGCGCCAAGAATATTTTGTGGCTGGTAGACATCATGTCCAATTTATCCAAAAAAATGAGGCAAACACATCAGAGGAGTTAGCATTTGCACAGAGATTAGTGGACCTTATCAAGGAAGTTAAGTGAAGAGGTGGTCTCTACATTGCCTCCTTCCTACCTCATGCACTGTCTGACCCACCTGCTACTTCTATTTTGCCCATTATTCCTGCACTAATCTCATCTCTAGGTCCCTACCCAACACAACCTACCCCACCCATGCAAACATTTTCACATCAACTAACCTCATTATTTACCTCCCTCACCATTCTCATCCAGCTATCCATATTCCTCGACCCAATACCCAAAACCTACCTCCCCGCTCAGCCCTATGGTCCCTTTTTGAACCTTGCCCCCCTACCCTTCACATAAAGACCCCCTGCAAGCCTGAACCAATATGTCCTTTTAGCTACCACTTTCCCTACATCTTTATCTTTCCACTGTCTATATCACTACTAAAAACATGGTAAACACAAAATTAAAGCAGCGCTAGCACTCAATAAAAAATATATAAATACTCTGTATGTGTGCTTCAATTAAACATATATAACACTCTCATAGTGATACAAGTTAAAAAAGTGTGTATGGTTATATCAACCTTAATAAATGACATTCAATAGTGATATAAATTATAAAGTGCTGAAAGTAGTGAATAAGAACTTTAAATATGAATAGATTGCTAAAATTAGTGAAAAAAAGTCCATAAATATAAATCAATAATCAGGTGAAATATTATAGTCCTTATAATAATCCCAAGGTAAGGTGCTCCAGTGCTGGTAAACAATAAAGTGCTCCAAGAGTGAAGGGTGCCCCTCTCAGTTCTCTACTCACCAAAACGCCAATAATTAGGAGCCTTTAAAAATATTGCACATAAGCCTTGACACCAGGGTTCTTAAAAGGATTCCTCCATATGCTTTTCCCTGTTCATGGGTCCGCCTCCACTGAAGCCTCCTAACAGTTCCTTCACGTTTTCCTCCGACAGGCCAGCCTGCACATGCGCAGCACCCACGTGTAGGGAGCGGAAACTCCGTAAATTTTTTAGATTTTAATTGGCTGTTGTAAGTCGAGTCTTCCGGGTTTGCGGATCACACCTCGATTTGATACTAACCTTTCTTTGATTGGTAAATTTTACGGAGTTTCCGCTCCCTACACGTGGGTGCTGCGCATGTGCAGGCTGGCCTGTCGGGAGGAAAACGTGAAGGAACTGTTAGGAGGCTTCAGTGGAGGCGGACCCATGAACAGGGAAAAGCATATGGAGGAATCCTTTTAAGAACCCTGGTGTCAAGGCTTATGTGCAATATTTTTAAAGGCTCCTAATTATTGGCGTTTTGGTGAGTAGGGAACTGAGAGGGGCACCCTTCACTCTTGGAGCACTTTATTGTTTACCAGCACTGGAGCACCTTACCTTGGGATTATTATAAGGACTATAATATTTCACCTGATTATTGATTTATATTTATGGACTTTTTTTCACTAATTTTAGCAATCTATTCATATTTAAAGTTCTTATTCACTACTTTCAGCACTTTATAATTTATATCACTATTGAATGTCATTTATTAAGGTTGATATAACCATACACACTTTTTTAACTTGTATCACTATGAGAGTGTTATATATGTTTAATTGAAGCACACATACAGAGTATTTATATATTTTTTATTGAGTGCTAGCGCTGCTTTAATTTTGTGTTTACCATTTTCTCCTAAGCTTTTCTTAGTGTTGCAGCAGCTGCACCTTATTATTATTATTATTATTATACAGGATTTATATAGCGCCAACAGTTTGCGCAGCGCTTTACAATGTGAAGGAAGACAATACAGTTACAATACAGTTCAAAACAGGACCTTATATACCCGTTTTTAATTTACACTTTTTTCACTTGAAACTTTAAGTTTAAGAGATTATCCATTAGCGCGGGTTTTAAATTAGTTTTTCACTACTAAAAACATTACAAATCTCTCTCTACCTACACCAGGATTCAATCTTGAGACACATTCAGAACATTATGACCCCCCCCCCCCCCCAATCTCAACTTACCAACACTTTTAATTACTATTTTTATGTTTTTCTGTATTTATAGTCCAAAAGTTTGTGCCTTTGTGAGACAATAACAGACAATTATGTTGCAGAAGATACTAATTTTAATTGGCCAAACAAAAAAAAACAGAATGCATGAAAAAAAAAACACAACAGCCTAAAAACATGCAGTGTCACGTGTTAAAAATGCACTAAAAATCATACAAATATGCATATGCAAGAAACTTGGAAGTCCATTGTAATGCTGGCTCCACAGCTGTCTAGAATTCCCTTCCCTTTACTATTCTGCAGCAAGAAGTAGAATACTTATAAAAGCTTCATGCATGAGCTACCGATTGCCAGGCTTCAGTGCTGTCATGTTGGAGGAAGGAGGATGAGTCATATGCTCCTCTAAATCTGAAAGTACTAGGTATAAATAGTAAACCTTTTTGTATGTGGTGACACTACAGAGATTGGCTGCTTATACTTGTTTTACCCTAATATATTTAGGGATTTGTGCTATTTTTCCCTTTATACCTGCTTACATTACATACTAGGTGTGTCACTTTATTTCCCTGCAGAGAGGGAAGCCACCTTGAGACAGCATTACAATTTATCCTGCATGCTATTGACTTAATATCATTTTAAAACCTTTTTCCATCCCTAACCCCTACCTTCCCCACAATCCCCCTGTCTGGTGACAACACAGGTTCCTCCTCTCCATGTTCAGCTCTGATAGTAGAAGTCTTTATTCCTGGAGCCTTTTTTTACTTAACCAATTGACCTACTGAGGGTTTTACCCCCTTCATAAACAGAGCATATATTGCTATTCAGCACTGTGCTTTTACTATATAAATAAAAAAAGACCAAAAATTCAGGGAAAAAAAAGCAATATTTCTACTTTCTGTTATAAAACATATCCAATAAAAAAAAATTAAAAACCTGATTTCTTCATAAATGTAGGCCAAAATATATTCTGCTACATGTCCTTGGTAAAAAAAAAAAAAAATCCCAATAAATGTATATTATTATTATTATTATTGTTATATAGGATGTATATAGCGCCGAAAGTTTACGCAGTGCTTTACAACTTGAGGGTAGACAGTACAAATACAATACACTTTAATACAGTAGGAATCAGAGGGCCCTACTCGTTAGAGCTTACAATCTAAGAGATTAATTAGTTTGTTCAAAAATTTTAGCTTCTGCAAACTATGGTATATACAGTGCATCTGTAAAGTGTTCATAGCGCTTCACTTTTTCCATATTTTGTTATGTTACAGCCTTATTCTAAAATAGATTAAATTATTTTTTTTTTTTTTCAAAATTCTACAAACAATACCCCATAATGGCAATGTGAAAGAAGTTTGTTTAAAATATTTTCAAATGTATTAAAAAAAAAAAATACATGTACATAGGTGTTCACAGCCTTTGCCATGACACTCAACACTTGATTGGAGTCCACCTGTTGTAAATTCAGTTAATTGGACATGATTTGGAAGGGCACACACCTGTCTATAGAAGGTCCCACAGTTGATAGTGCATTTCAGAGCACAAACCAAGCCATGAAGTCCAAGGAATTGTCTGTAGACCTCCGAGACAGGATTGTATCAAGGCACAGATCTGTACAGGGTACAGAAAAGTTTCTGCAGCATTGAAGATCCCAACGAACACAGTGGCTTCCATTATCTGTAAATGGTAGAAGTTAGGAACCACCAGAACTCTTCCTAGAACGTACTGCCCTGCCAAACTGAGCGAACAGGGTAGAAGGGCCTTAGTCAGGGAGGTGACCAAGAACCCAATGGTCACTCTGACAGAGCTCCAGGGTTTCTCTGTGGAGAGAGGAGGACCTTCCAGAAGAACAACTATCTCTGCAGCACTCCACCAATTAGGCTTGTATGGTACAGTGGCCAGACAGAAGCCACTCCTCAGTAAAAGGCACATGAAAGCCCACCTGGAGTTTGCCAAAAGGCACCTGAAGGACTCTCAGACCATTAGAAAAAAAATGATCTGGTCTGATGAAACAAAGGTTGAACTCTTTGGCTTGAATGGCAAGCTTCATGTCTGGAGGGAAACCAGGCCCTGCTTATCACCTGGCCAATACCATCCCTACAATGAAACATGGTGGTGGCTGTGGGCATCATGCTGTGTGGATGTTTTTCAGCGGCAGGAACTGGGAGATTATTCAGGATCGAGGCAAAGATAAATGCAGCAATGTACAGAGACATTGTTGATGAAAACCTGCTCCTGAGCTCTTTGGACCTCAGAGTGGGGCTAAGATTTATCTTCCAACAGGACAACGACCGTAAGCACACAGCCAAGATAACAAAGGAGTGGCTACGGGACAACTCTTTGAATGTCCTTGAGTGACCCAGCCGAAACTCAGACTTGAACCCAATTGAACATCAAGAATTACCATATGGGGCAATCAAAGGGTTAAACTGTGTGCTTAACAATGTGTAATGTGTGTAGCTTTTACTTTTCTATTTGATATGCAGGGAGAAGAAATAGCCAGATTGCTGTTCACAGTACACAGAGTTCTGTGTTTTTATACAGGACTCTATGTGTGATTGGCCACACCCGATCAGCTGACTTCAACCATAATCATTGGCTGAAATCAGCTGCCAAACTTTTGCTGTGCCCAATCACAGCATGGGTCAGCAGGGGACTCGCACATGCGTGTCATAAACCCAGAAGCAAGCTGGCAATGTACAGGGACATTGTCTGGCCTGCCTGTGCCGCCCACCTGCAGTAAAACTACTGTTATTGGGAAGAAAGTAGTTAAATCAAAAACATTACTTAGAAAGAACATATCTATAGACTTTTAAAGGGCCAAACAATTCACTTAAAGTGATACTAATGTCCCTTTTTTCTTTGTCAGAAACAAGAAACATGTTATACTTACCTGCTCTTTGCAGTGGTTTTGCACAGAGCAGCCCAGATTCTCCTCTTCTTCTCGGGTCCCTCTTCAGTGTTCCTGGCCCCCCCTCCTGTTGAGTGCCCCCACAGCAAGCAGCTTGCTATGGGGGCATCCAAGCCGAGCTGCAGCTCCCTGTTTCCATTTAGCGGCCCAGCCGTCCCCCCTCTCTCCTCATCAGCTCACTGACTTTGATTGACCGCAGTGGGAGCCAATGGCATGACGCTGCCATCTCAGCCAATAAGGAGAGAGAGTTCTGGAAAGCCGAGACACTCCTGCAGCATTGCTGGATCAAGATAATAGTCATGACTAAGCGAACGCAATTTCGTGAAATGCGTTAACCTTTGTCTCCTGTCTCTATAAGTTTGTCTGTCACCATTAATTAATAAATCATCAATTGTTTCAAGCCGTAGTGCAGTCCTTCATCGTCTATGTATATACTGCTGCCGGAGTTACCGATATGACGTGCACCCGACTGCTGATCATCAGACTACATACACCTGAGCGGCTTTCCTCCTCTGTGTGTTTTCTGGATCAAGATAGGCTCAGGTAAATATTAGAGGGGCTGAGGGTGGCTGCTGTACACAGAAGGCTTTATATCGTAATGCATAGAATGCATTAAGATTAAAAAAAACCTTCTGACTTTACAACCACTTTAACATTGTATTAAAATGTCTTAAACTAACACAAAAAGTTACATAAAAATCTGTTCATATTGATTATAGAAGGATGTGCTTATTACAGTGTACATATATTTTCATGCATATGTTATGTAACAATCCTTTATATACTACTGAAACTCTAAGACTCAGTTATTAATTATGCTGTCCACATAAGATATGATGAAGGAGAGAAGTAGTCTTTTTTTCCCTTGACAGGTTTCACAATAATGCTTCCTCAGGAGGACCGAAAGAGGTTTATATTGCACAATTATCTTTTAGAACATCAAAAGGATGATTCAACAAACCAAATGATGCCCCTGTGGAGGGTTGATGGGAGGACCTGGGATCATTTTCGTAGACCTGAGGTCAGAGAGCATGTCAAGTAGGCCTTTAGATCCTCAGGTATCCCAGGGACGCATCGTGTGCCCTCTGCAAAAACATCATAGTTACATACATTAGGGTCAATTTAATAAGCTTCAATGCGGCAATAACATTGATATTTGTCATTACAATTGAGATCTTCAATCGCATGACTGTTGTTTTCAGCCACCAATGGCCATCCTTGCTAAAACAGATCTTCTAATGCAAATTCTTTTTTTATAGCATAGTAAATTGAACTCATAGGCAATAGTTCTGTTCAACATTTTGATAGTTGAAGCCTGTATTTATCATTGTATTTTTGTCTTGTCTAATGCGTGAATGCTTCTATATTATTCACTGGCTGTGCTTTTCTGACCTAGGTAATAGTAGAATTCCAGAAGACCAGCACACATTTCTGCCTAATTGTCATGAAATAGAATGGAGATCTGCTTATTTTTACCCTGCTATAACTTTGAACAAAGTATTTCCACAACATGGAATTAATGTTGTGTCACTTAGAAAGCACAGCTTTATAAGTCATTTCCGCTTTTAAAGTAAATAATGTACTTGCTTTTCCACAGCTTGCTTTCTCTTCCTACTGCAGCTATATAGTGATCACATAATTAATGTGGACTTTTCCTTAGGAACATTCCAAACTTGAAATCTTGACATTGTTAAATCAAATGTGTAGAAAGCTTCTCTTTAAAGCTATGTACACATATGCACTCTTTGATTTGTAGCACTGATTATCTAAGTTTAAGTGAGACAATAAATTCTTCACTTCAATAGGATATGAGTTGTAAAACCTGGACTTCATCTCATCTGTCTGATGACATGCAGCAGTCTGGTACATTTTAAAGTGAGGTCTAACATGCTTTGACTTGTGTGCTAGTAGGAGGCAATCAGAGGGCCAGCTGGGAAACTCCTGTTATCTCCATTTTCTTCTTTCTTCCCCCTATCAATCCATCCTGTATTTAGGCTTGGTTCACATATATGTGAATCGGATGCATTTTGAACCTCATCCAATTTGCATAACGTGAACCAGACCAGCTTTCAATGAAGTCGGTTCACAAATATGCGGGCCGATTGCGGTGCAAATTTTTTTTCAGTCTGGTTAAGGTGCAATTTCAGTGTCAAATTCTCACCTGAATTGCACCTGAACTGCTGGATGGAAACCGCAATGGACTTAGTTCCAAAAACAGACCTGCATATACAGTATGTTAACCCAGCCTACAACGTTTGAATTGGGCAACTTAAATAGACCCTAAAATGCTATATCAAAAAACCCACCATCACTTTTTATATCTTTATTCTTATCGACTAATAAACATCAAAAAATGTCCATGTGTGCATGGATGCTCAGGATAACATAGAGAGGAATTTAAGGGCTGCTAAAATATATACCCAAACTCACAAAATTGTGAGTTTATCAGCTGCAGTGAGCATGAGGTCTAAAGGCAAAACAATTGTTTACTTTGCAAGGGAAGTTACACTTTGTGTGTTAACTGTCCCCAGAGCTTACTGAATGAGGTAAAGCTCTGCTGACTTCCATCATCCAATCATGGTCAAGCAAAATTGCATTTTTTTTTATCCTCCGTGGGTATTATTTTTTTTTTTTATCCTCGATTGGGTATTATTTTTAAAGTGAAATTTCACCACATTTATTAAGTTCTTGGGGAAATTCCAATGCCAAGTACAACTTTACTTGCAAAGCGAGTAGCCTTTTTACATTTAATAAATCAACCCCTGTATGTGTGGTAATCAACTTTGTTTATTGCTAGACCCCCAGCTACAACACACTGCCTTGGGGGAAAATAGTAACTAGTAACAGACGAGAGGGGTCAGGCTTGTGCAGGAAGGGTTTTAATTGAAGGTCTTAGGGGTGAAATAAGACATCTTTAGTCTTTGATAATAGAATGGTGTTAGATGTGCTTCTCCCAGTTGCCTTCCCTATACTTGTTTGGATATTGGATTTTGTACATGATTCTAGTATTGTGTTGGTTGCAAGGTTCCTGAAGGTTATCATTTTTGTTGAGGGAATGGATAGGGATCTCATCTGAGGTCCCTCTTTGATCATTTAGTAAGAATGATCTTTAGTGAGTGGAATAGACTGTATCTGCAGTACCTATTCTCTATAGTATAAACCAAATTAAAGAGTGGCAGAGTGGGACTCTTGCATATTAAAACAATGAAGCTGGAAAAATCACTCTAATACAGGTCCATACAGTGCAATAAAACACATAGATGAATGCACTTACATTGAAAGCCACCAAACTAGGTATAAGTATAGTGGCTAAGGACCTCAGGCATGTATCTCTGCTCGACAGCCATTTTGCGTCATGCGCTTCTTCAGGAGCCACCCCCTTCAGCCCCCCCCCTAACACTTACCTGAGCCCCATGAGAGCCCTGGCTCCGTCCTGATTGGCTGAGACACAACAGAGGGCTCCATTGGCTCCCGTTGCTGTCAATCAGAGATGGGGCAGGGCTGAGCCACAGCTGAATAGACACACAGAGCTGCAGCTCGGCTCAGGTGCCCCCATAGCAACCTGTTTATTGTGGGGGCACTCGGCAGGAGGGAGGGGTCAGGAGTGCAGGTAAGGAACCCGGAAAGAGGAGGATCAGGGCTGCTCTGCTACACAATGCAGGTAAGTATAGTATTTTTAAACCAAAAAAAAAAAAAAGAAAGACTTTATTATTACTTTAACCCTTTAGGCCAGTGGAATGCACATATTGGAACTTGGGGCTCTATACTCCTGCCAACAAAGCTCATAGGTTCCTCAGTGTTCCTCTTTTCTTGGCACTGCTGCACTTCTTGATTTCAGAGGTTTTTCCCATGAAAGTCAGCTAGGCCAAAATCTAATCCTGTGAGGCAGCAAAAGTAAGAGCATTCAAAGCTGCAAAAAATGAATGATTTAGACCATACCAGTAATCTTCCACCCAATACAAATTTGACACTTTTATGTGGAGATTTGTTTTTTACAGTGGATTTACTGAGTTTCTGCCATGACGAGCAAAAAGATGGAATGGATTTATAGATAATAAATAAAGAACTGTACAGTATATTAGAAAGGAAAATGACATTCACAGTAAGGTAACTTCTAAGATGTTTGCAATGTATAAGGAGAGAAAGTAGAGATGCTTAGAAAGTGACTGTTGAAGTTGTTTTACTCTGAGGCCCTAGTTTTCCTTAATCACGTTTTCAACTCTGTCAGCGGTGTCATTGCCCTACTAGTTTAAAGGTTAAATAAAGCGCCAAGTGTGTCAAAGTGAGTGGAACCAACTGGTGCTTGGCTTTCAGGAGATAATCAGTGCTTAATAGGTACATAATAGCTAACAGTAGAGCTGTTAACATAGAGATACATCACAAGAGACAGAACACAGACTTCACTGCGGTCTCAAGTTAATCAAAACAATGAAATCTTTGAGAGTCCATTGACTAAAATAAACGAGAAAACAAATACACTTCAGTCAGGAGCAAAAATGAACATTTTACTGGGATGTTTGACTTCTTTAATTACATGTATGTAAATGAACAGACTTCTCCAATAAAAACATGTTACTTCACTCCAATGTTTCCTTGGTACTTCATAGACAAGCAGCTACAGTTTCTCCTGCATGTTACTATATACAAAGGGATTTTTGATCAATTGAGGTGTGAGAGATGGCCAGCATCATTGACTAAAATATCAAAAAATATTTGGCATAATTTCCTACTTTGCAATCTTAATGAAAATATCAATCAAAAATATGATTTATCAGTAATGAATAAAAATGATTAAAAAATTGTTTCATTGATCTGTATTAGGATTTGTTCTCTGATACACACAGATAATTGTTTATGCTTCTTTTTCTTTTACTAAATGCTAAATTGATCAAATCAAAGGTGTTCGGTTTACAATTTTTATTCAATTTGAATTGTTTGGACAATTTGGTTATCATTACAAACTGTATATGGTCATCATAATACAAAGTGGAGGAGTGGAGTGGAGGAGGAGAATACAAAGCGGAGGAAAATCTCTTGTAGCAGTCCCAGTTTACCAGGAATCCCTGTCCTTCTTACATCATAACCTAATAAGGTACTATTATAATAGGGAAATATAGTACTGTTTGAAGGTAGTGATGTCACAGGGGAAGCATATTTGAGGTGGGAGGTCTGCTTAACACTTGGCACACTCTGCTGCATTCAGTAGAGAAGTGATGAGCGTCCTAAGGGGATGATGGAGATAATACCTATCTATCTATCTATCTATCTATCTATCTATCTATCTATCTATCTATCTATCTATCTATCTATCTATCTATCTATCTATCTATCTATCTATCTATCTATCTATCTATCTATCTATCTGTCTATCTGTCTATCTGTCTATCTGTCTGTCTGTCTGTCTGTCTGTCTGTCTGTCTGTCTGCCTGTCTGTCTGTCTGTCTGTCTGTCTGTCTGTCTGTCTGTCTGTCTGTCTATCTATCTATCTATCTATCTATCTATCTATCTATCTATCTATCTATCTATCTATCTATCTATCTATCTGTCTGTCTGTCTGTCTGTCTGTCTGTCTGTCTGTCTGTCTGTCTGTCTGTCTGTCTGTTTGTCTGTCTGTCTATCTATCTAGCCACAGTGCCTTGAAAAAGTATTCATACCCCTTGACATTTTCCTAATTTTGTCATGTTACAACCAAAAATATAAATGTATTTTATTGGGATTTTATGTGATAGATTAACACAAAGTGGCACATAGTTGTGAAGTGAAGGAAAATTATAAATGGTTTTCAAATTTTTTTAGAAATAAATATCTGAAAAGTGTGGCGTGCATTTGTATTTATCCCCCTTGAGTCAATACTTTGTAGAACCACCTTTCACTGCAATTACAGCTGCAAGTCGTTTTGGGTATGTCTCTACCAGCTTTGCACATTTTTGTGACGTTTTTGCCCATTCTCCCATTCAAGCTCTGTCAGTTTGGATGGAGAGCATCTGTGAACAGCAGTTTTCAAGTCTTGCCACAGATTCTCAATTGGATTTAGGTCGGGACTTACTGGGCCAACCTAACACATGAATATGCTTTAATCCAAATCAATTCCATTGAAGAAGAATGGATGAGGGAGGATAAGAGATGGGGGGAATAGGGGGATGAGAGAAAGGGTGGGTAAGGGGGAATAAGAGAAAGGGAGGTGAGAGAGAGAGAGAGGTGTGAGAGAGAGGGAGGGAGGGTGAGAGAGAGAGAGGGAGGGAGGGTGTGAGAGAGAGCAGAGTGAGGGAGAGAGAGAGAGGGAGGGTGAGAGAGAGAGCAGAGTGAGGGAGAGGGAGAGAACAGGGTGAGAGAGGGGGTGGGAGAGGATGGGAGAGAGAGGGGGTGAGAGAAAGGGGGGGTGAGAGAGAGGGAGTGAGAGAGAGAGAGAGAGAGAGGGTGAGAGAGGGAGTGAGAGAGAGAGAGAGGGTGAGAGAGGGAGAGCAGAGTGAGGGAGAGAGAGGGAGGGTGAGAGAGAGAGCAGAGCGAGGGAGAGAGCAGAGTGAGGGTGAGAGAGAGAGAGCAGAGTGAGGGAGAGGGAGAGGGAGAGAACAGGGTGAGAGAGGGGGTGGAAGAGGACGGGAGAGAGAGGGGGTGAGAGAGAGGGAGTGAGAGAGGGGGTGTGAGAGAGAAGGGGGAGAGGTGGGTAGGGGAGAACAAGAGGGTGGGAGAGAGAGGGCTAGAGGGAAAGAGGGGGGATGAGAGAGGGGGTGGGAGAAAGAGAGGGGTGAGAGGGATGGGTAGAGAGAGAGGGGGGTGGATGAAAGAGAGGGGGTGAAAGAGAGAGGGGTTAGCGAAGAGAGAGGGGGAAGACAGAGAGATGGGGTGGGAGAGAGAGGTTGGTGGGAGAGAGGCGGCTGGAGAGAGAGGTGGGTGGGAGAAATGGAGTGGGAGAGAGAGAGGGGACAGGAAGAGAGAGGGGGAGGGAGAGGGGGGGATGAGGGAGGATGAAAAAGAGGGGGTGGGAAAGAGTGAGGAGGGTGGGGGGAGAGAGGGAATGAGAGTGAAGGAGGTAAAGGAGGATGGGAGAGAAGGGGGTGGGAGAGAGTGGGGGGTGAGAGAGGGTGAGAGGGGGGGGAGGAAGAGAGAGGAGGATGGGAGAAAGGTGGTGAGAAAGAGGGGGGAGGAGGATGAGAGAGAGGAGGTGAGAGAAAGGGGTGGAAGAGAGAGGGGGATGAGAGGAAAGGAGGTGGGTTGAGAGAGGGGGTGGGAGAGAGAGAGAGGGAGTAGGAGAGGGGGGTAGGAGAGAGAAGGGGTACAAGTTAGAGGGAGTGAGGGAGGGCGAGGGAGAGGGGGGAGAGGAAGAGAGAGGGAGTGTGAGAGAGAGGAGGTTAAGAGAGAGAGAGAGAGGGGTGAGATAGAAAGGGGGTGAGATAGAAAGGTGGTGAGGGGGGGTGGGAGAGAGAGATGGGGTAAGGGAGAGGGGGGGTGAGAGAGAGAAAGGGGGAAAGAGAGGGGTGAGAGAGAGGAGGGGGGGAGGACGAGAGAGAGAGGGGATGAGAAAGTGAAGGGGTGGGGTAAAGGGGGTGGGAAAGAGAGGGGGTGGGAGAGAGGGGGGATAGAGAGACCCCCTAGCCCTGCCCCTATTTTCAGTCCCTCTTGTGCTCCCCTGTGTGTGGGTAGGTGTGTGTGATGTACCTACCTCCCGCCCATCCTTATTCTGTGGCTCCTCGGTCAGCCTGTCTTCCTGTTGATGGAGTGCAGGTTCTGGAAGGCGCTGGGGATGCTGCTGCATGGGTCAGGGTGGCAGTGAAGATCTTTTCCCTCCCGGTCTTGCGGTTCTAGCCTCGTGCTGCTTGCCTTCCCCGCAGCCTCTAGGCCGACCACTCTCTCTGTGAAGATGATAAGCGGGGTTCGGGCATATCATCCTGCCTGCAGCCCAAGGACACCACTGTCGGCACCAGATTGGTGGATTTAGCTCTGCTGCCCTGCACCCCGCCGCCATCACCAGACCAGGACTCTACATAACAAGGGGCCCCATATTAATGACTGGGCCCTAGGCAGCTTCCCCTATTGAACCGCGTTGAAGGCGGCCCTGCTTCTATCCATTGACATCTGTTAGCCATCTGTTTCAATTAGTTTTTTATTTTTTTATGATAATGAAAATCCTGATTATTATCATCATGATTATTGCTATTTTTGTAAGCTGAAAATACACACATTAATGTAGTTTTGTAACATTAATATATCATTAAATGTGTACGTACCTGTATTTGACCTGGTGCCAACCTCTTGCTGTCCCTGATACAGCAGGGTTGGATTGTTAGACTACAATCATAACCAAGCACAGTGATTTTCAGACATTTCAGGCGGTATATTCATTCTGAATGGCACCCCCACACATCTCAGAGAGCAGTGCGTTTGCGGGTGCGGGAACCGCAGAAAAATTGCATGGTCAAAAAGAGCAAAGGAAACAAACCTTACAACAATTTCTCTCTTTTTGTGACATTAATTACGTGGGAATAAGCTCCCATCTCTGACTTTTACCTATACAGTAGGTAGACCTATAATAAGGCTTACCTATAGGTACTGTAAATATCTCCTAAATATGCACCGCACAGGAGATATTTATTGTACATGCAGCTAATGACGTCAAAGGCACATGTGGGTGGCCATTCCTTCAGAGTCAGGTCATGTAAATGGTGGCTCCTGTGCGTCATCGCAGCTCTGGCCAGTCACAGTCTGGTAACCTGGAAGGAAGACCAGATGAAGATGGATGCGCCTGCAGTGGTGACAGTGCGGCGCTCGAAGGCTTTGTTTTCAGGAAGGTTGCATGGGATGCATACTAGCGCATTATGACATTACCTTTCAGGGTACACGAAAAAAAAAAAAAACACCCAGCAATTTACTACCACTTAAAGGTACATTTAGAACATTATTTTACATAATCGTTGATAATGATGAAAATAATCATTGTTATTACTATTGTGATTTGACGTAGCTCTGGAATGACAACCGGCCTGTTTAGTGAAAGAAACCAGTTCATTTGTTTGAGAAACAGAGAAATAGAAAAAGCTTTATTCAGCCAAAACAAATAAATATTCCAAAGTCCTGGTACAACAACCCCTGCAGCAGGCTCACCGCTAATCTGTTGGTCCCACATTGGGGTTAGGGCTCCTCCGTGGTAAGGGTGCCAGACACATACCTCCAAACTTTTTAATATGGGAACGAGGGACACCTATTAATCACTTAAGGACTGCCCGCTGCAGATTTACTGTGGCAGGCAACCCCTCCTGCACGAACCGACGTAGCTGTACGTCGGTCGCGCGCCTGCAGCTAGGGGCAGTGCGCTCCCGCCCCAACTCGCCAGCGGGCACTCCGATGCACAGCTGACCGTTCTTCTCTCTGAAATGATCACAGAGCCCCTGTGATCCTTCTATATAGGATCATAGGTCTCTGTGATCATTTCAAGAGCCCAACCCCCATACAGTTAGAAACACTCCCCTAGGCTTACATTTAACCCCTTGATCACCCACTGTGTTAACCCCTTCCCTGCCAGTGTTATTATTACAGTAACAGTGCATATTTTTAGCACTGATTACTGTATTAATGTCACTGGTCCCCCCAAAAGTGTAAAAAATGTCAGTTAGGGGTCCGATCTGTCTGCCACAATGTCACAGTCCCGCTAAAAATCGCAGATCGCCACCATTACTAGTAAAAAAATAAAAAAAACAATAATAAATATAAATAATAAATATAAATATTTCCCCTAGTTAGTAGACGCAATAACTTTTGCGCAAACCAATCAAAATACGTTTAATGTGATTTTTGTTTACCAAAAAATATGTGGCAGAAAACAAATTGGCCTAAACTGTTAAAAAATTTAGATTTTTTATTTTTTTTGGCGGGGGGGGGGGGGGGATGTTATATAGCAGAATGTGAAAAATATATATATATATATATTTTTTTTTAAATTGTTACTCTTTTTTTGTTTATAGCGCAAAGAATAAAAATTGCAGAGGTGATCAAATACCACCAAAAGAAAGCTCTATTTGTGGGATAGAAAGGACATAAATTTTATTTAGGTACAGCGCCGAACGGCTGCGCAATTGTCTGTTAAAATAACACAGCAACGAGTCGCAAAAAATGGAACCCCCGTTTAAGCACATAAAGTAGCAGGTCTCTGCCAGTCTATGGTACTATGCAGAGCCATGCAGCATGTCTGCACATGTGCAGGGGTTTTATGCAATTCTGCGTATGCGTAGACATGCTGTGTGTATCTGCCATGTCCTATAAACCTGACAGAGACCAGTGGCATGTCTGCACACACACGAGATGGCCTGCTAAGACGACAGAAAGGTCATAGAAGTACACTGGGATGGAAGGACAACAACGCTGGACTCTGTGGTCTAAGTATGTATTTTTTTTTACCTACAGGTACAATTACCATGGAATAAACTAATATAGCTAGGTAGGCGTAAGGTTCCTCTTTACATAAAAAAGATAACATTTTAATATACAGTAAATGTGCTTTTTGTCACTAACATTTCTATCTTAAAAGCCTTCCTAAACCTGTTCAATATAATAATCTACATAGTATTAAATGATACAATAGTAATGGAAATATTTTGATCTATCTACATAACTGCCATAAAAGTGCATACAGTATTTAACATTAAAATAAAAGTGAAATGTATTTGTAGGTTACAACAATCAAGCAGCAATACATTTTTTATCATGAGTTAAAATAGCGTGAAACATATTCCACAGGCTCTATGAGATAGTCACCTTGTGTCTGGTTGTCATAAAAAAAAAAAAAAAAGCTTTGGGGTCAGCCCTGTCTTATGTTTGTAGAGGTTATAATGCTTCACACTGAAAGCAATACCAAAACCAGGTCAGTTTGAAGTCCCAGAGGTCCTGTAGTCAAACAGTTTCAAATAGCTGTAAGTGATAAGTGACACTGCTGAATGTCATCCTATACAAACACTCATGACAAAACATCACAAGTATTCGTCCTTGTCACCAAATGTGAATGTGTTTTTTTTTTACACAAAATACATCAAAAGGCTACAATGTGTAAGGAAAACACCTGGGAAGGGTATGTCTTTAATGAAGCAAATAGAGGCAATGTTCTCATGAAACATTTTTGATGTGAAAGAAAAATATGTATTTTTGAAGTTATATGGCATATGGATGGCAATGTGCGGCTAGGCATGGATTTGCCATCTAATAAAATGGAGGCTTCTGTACTGATAGCTGATAAAATAAAATACATTCTATGGGATTTAATTATAAAGACAAAAAGCCTGTTCACTTTGCATGGGATGTTGCACATTGCAAGGGAATGTTCCCCAGAGCTTAGTACACGAGATGGGCTTCTGCTGACTTTCGTCATCCAATTGTGTGCAAGCAAATATGGGATCTTCTTATTTTCCTTGCTTTAAGTATTTGTTGCAAAATTTCATCACATTCTTGTGATTTCAGAAGCCATCCAAATCAGCATCAAATAAATAGTGTGCTGTGCCAGCTGTTTTATTGGATAGCAAATAGTGTGTTGGTATGAGTTTGCTCACAGCCACCAGCAGTGTAAAGAACATGGAGAGTCTGAAGCAGAACATTGTTATTGTGCTGTAAGCAATGGCTTGGTGGCAATTTAATGGCAGGTGTGTAGGGGCAGTAGCGAATAATATACACTGCCTGGCCAAAAAAAAAAAAAAAAATTGCCACCTGGAATTAACTAAGCAACTAACTAAACTAAGCATGCAATAACTATCCTATTGGATAGTTATACCAGCACTGGGGGGGGGGGGGGTCTAGGTGAGAACTTTGCGATTTTATATGGGGTGAGGTACCATCTGTTTATACATCATTTCCTAATGGTTAATGCAGTTGTGAAAAGGGGGTTGGTACCTCCTCAACTTGCCATGAGGTACCAACCCCCTTTTCACAATTTGCCCAGGGATGAAGGCAGACACCTATACTTATAAGCTTAATAGAGGTCTAAACTAACCCCCAATGGTTAACGCAATGAGATACCTGGTGGGTTATGCTAAAGGCAACATGCCACTGTGGTATGGTATATGAGGTCCCCAAATCAGTTTTCCATTTGACCATGTAGGTGGATTTGTGCATGGGGGTTTTGTCACATAACAGGTTGTAGAAAAGAGAGATCCCTTTTTTGTTGTGTGTGAGGCCAGTGAGGAATTCCCAAGCTGCTGGATGGAGTCCTATTCTGGGGGGGCCGGTGTTTGGCCAGAAAATGCAAGATTTGCATGCAAGTGTAGCGAAGACAGTGGGGGACATTATACTTCTCAATCAAAGCATTCAGTGGAAGGGAGGCATCACCTGACTGGAGGTCCTTGATGTGTTTGAGTCCAAGCGCAAAAAGTGGTTTAGTCGAAAGAGATGGGATTAGGAGGTCGAGGATGTGGAGTGGGGAATTTATGTCCGTACAGGGTGATTGTGATGATGTAGTGTCCAAAAGGAAGCTGGGAAGGACTTCAAATCCCATGGTTTCCAAACGTACCTAAGCAGGAGGAGCTGTAGATTTGGGGTAGGGGATATTTTGCTCTCCATAGTAACCCGCAGGGGAGGTGTTTTGGGGTTAGCCCAGTGCCCCATCTGTTCCAACTGTGTAACCCAGTAATAGTCTTGTATGTCCGGGAAACATTTTATGTGTTTAATGAGAGAGGCATGGGAGCATCTGGCCCTTTTCCCCCTCCATATGTAAAGCCGTATGGTTTTAAGGAGATATGTAATATAGCGGGAAGGGACTGGGATAGGGAGCGTCCTTAACAAGTATAGGATCTGGGGGAGTATGAACATTTTAACCGCTGCTAGTCTACCACCCCATGATAGCTCATTCCTCTGCATACTTTTAAAGTCTTTCTCAATTTTGGAAATTAGATGTGGGTAGTTGGCAGCAATCAGGGAGGATGTAGAGGCAGTCAGATTAATTCCCAGGTACAGGATCCCCTCAGTGGGCCATTGGAATGGGAAGGTGTTTTGTAGTTTATTTTTAATGGCTTGGGGTGTCCCTAGGTCCGAAATGAATGACTTGTTGGCGTTAATGTTATATTAAGAAATGCCAAAGTGGGTTAGTACCTGAAAGGCTGTAGATAGGGAGGATTCTGATTTGGTGAGGAACAAGATGATGTCATCTGCAAAGAGATTTATTTTATGGGTATGCCCACCTATGTGGAAGCCTGTAATGAGGGGACTGGACCTGATTGTCTCTGCTAGGGGCTCAATCATCAAGTTAAAGATGGTAGGGGAGAGGGGGCACCCCTGCCTTGATCCATTCGTGATGGAGAAAGATTTAGAGGATATTCCTGCTGCAAAAATCTGGGCAGAAGTGGTAGAGTACAGAGCTAACACAGAATGCAATATGTTACCTTCGAACCCAAACTTTCTCAATACCTCCCTCATATATGCCCAATGGATGTGGTTGAACGCCTTCTCTGCGTCTACTGAGAGAAGCAGAGAAGGCGTCCCGGCCGCCCCAGCATGGTGAATGATGTTGACAATGCGTCTAGTTGCATCCGAGGGTTGTCTGCCCTGCACGAAGCCCATTTGGTCCCTCTGTATCAATGTGGGAAGAACTTGCATCAGGCGTTTCGCTAGCATTTTAGCATACACTTTTACATCGGAATTCAATAGTGAAATCGGACGGAAATTCGCAGGTGTTGTAGGCTCCTTGTCAGGCTTAGGCAGAGTTACCACTTGAGCTCTCAGCATCTCAGGCAAAGGAGGATGTAAGTGCGGCCTTAATGAAAACAGTATTTAGGTGAAGTACATGTGATAATAGTTGGTAGTATTCGTTTGGTGACCCATCAGGTCCCGGGGACTTACCCTTGGGCAGCGAGCGAATGGTCTGGGAGATTTCTAGATCTGAGAATGGTGCATTTAGTGTGGCTAATTGTTCTTCCATCAAGGAGGGGAGATGTAATTTAGAGAGGAAAGATTGGATCTCTGGTACCGTCACTTGTTGAGTTTGGGGGTCATCCTTAAGGTTATAGAGCTCCCCATAATTGTCTGCAATATCCTGGGGGTTGGTGACTTTGTGCTTAGAGGTTGGGTGAATGAGGTGCGAAATTTTGGATCTGGTATGAGCAGTTTTGAGTCTACTCACCAGGACCTTGCCCGCTCTGTTGGCGTAGGCATAGTGCATTAATTTGTGTGAGCCTAAGTACCTGTGATATTGGTCTAGCAGCAGGATCCATAAGGATCCTCTAAAGTTAGTCAAAGTCGACGAAGTGGAGGGGATAGGGAGTTTTTGTTTTGCGTCTCTAGGTCATGAATTTCAGAGAGCAATGATGACATTTTAAGCGAATACTGCTTTTTGGCCCTAGCACTTTGTTGGATACAGACCCCTCTTATGTAGGCCTTATGGGCGCACCATAAGGTGAATGGGTCGGAAACCAAATCTATGTTAGTGGTGAAATAGTCCCGGAGATGCTGGGAGAAAACGCCAGAGGATTGGCGTTCTTGCAGTATTCTGACATTGCATCTCCATCTCTGTGATTTAGGACACAGGGCCTTTTCCTCGATCACGATTGAAATGGCTGCGTGGTCTGACCACGTGATATCGTGGATCGAGGAAGAGGACACTCCCTGCAGAAGCCATTTTTCTGATAAGAAAAAGTCAATGCGTGAGTATGACTGGTGTCTGGGTGAAAAGTAGGTAAAGTCTTTCTCACCAGGATGTTGACATCTCCATATGTCATACACACCTTCCCTCGGAGAGTTGTGTCGAGATCTCAGGGTAGTGCTGGTGTCCGGGAGAGGATCAGTCACTGTGTTGAAGTCGCCACAGATTAGGAGCTGACCGTACCTGACAGAGGCAATGGCCTTGAAGAGCTTCCGGAGGAACCTCACCTGGTGAGAGTTTGGAGCATAGACATTGACAACGGTGAGGGGTGACGAGTTGAAATCTTCTGAGATGATAATAAATCTGCCATCTGTGTACAAGACGGAGCTGCAGAACTTGAAGTCCACAGAATGTTTGAAAGCCAGGAGGGTTCCCCTCTTTTTTTCTGAAACACTAGCTAGGAACACATAAGGGTAGTCCCTATGAGAGATGTATGGTGTCTTGTCTCTCTGGAAATTTGTTTCTTGTGCACAGAGGATGTCAGCTCGATGAGTAGTTGCCTCTTTCCAGAGTGAGTGCCTCTTGGTGTTAATAGACAAGCACTTTAGAGGCATTTTTTAGGCATTGGTATCAGTATGGTGAAGTTGTGGGCTTGGCTGCAAGTACAAGCGGAGTTCATAGGCATGGAAAAGGTGCTCCAGACCTGCTGATATGACCCAGTCTGATGCTGCAACACAGGGGAATTGGGTTGCAGGTAAGTCCAACATGTAAGGTTAAAAAAGGAGCCCATTGGAAGGGCTGTGTGCAAATAAGAACTGCAAGGTGTTAACGGGCGGGAAACTGCAGATAGGTTGGTATTCCCATTAGGGAGCCAGGAACTTGGTAGGTGGATGTTGTAGAAGTTCAGGAAACTCCAGCAGGGTGAGGTTTATGCTGTCGCTTACGGGAGACTATTTTCCATTCCTCTGCAACGTGGCGAAGAGGGTCGGCCTGCCGGTCTGGTGAAGGCGAGTCAGGAACAATGCCCCATTGCTGCAGCACCCACACGTCCTCCTCCAAGGTAGTGTGGCTTGATGTGACACCGTTGTGGATGACCATTAAGTTTGGCTGGGTACTTCCACTTGTGGGGTATTTTGTGATTTCGCAAGGCCTTAGTCACTGTTGCTAGATTCTTGTGGTGGTGCAAGGTATGTTGTGATAGATCAGGAAGCAAGTGGATAGAGGAGTATGGCTCAGGGAGAGTCTGCATCTGGGGAGGCATTGATAGGAGTTTCTCCTTGGTGTGAGAAAAATGGATCCTCATCAGGACACCTCTCTGAATTTTCTGTGGGAGATAGGAAGGTTTGGGGATCCTATGGATCCTGTCTATGATGAGGTTTAGCAGAGGTGAGAGGGTATCATAGTAGAGAATAGTGCAGTAGTTGGTCATTAGGGACAGTGTCCGGAACCCTCCTTAATTTGAGGTTGTTCCTCCGTGACCTGTCCTCTAAATCTGCCAGCTTGTTTTTAATCCATGATATATCCTCTGCCTGGGCCTCTTGCACATCAATCATAGCATTAAAGGAGACTGATACAGGGGCCCCCATTGTAGGGAAGGAGCTGAAGGTATCAGTGTTAGCTGAGGGCCCTGAGGCCTGTCCTTGGCTTACCTCCATGCCTATGGTGTGTTGTCCTGCTGTTCCCTGCGTGCCTTTGATTTAGCAGGGCTCCGAGTGGAGGGAGTGGAGGTGCCTGATGAGTCCCCTGCTCTGGATGGGGCTGAGTGAGTACTTGCTCCCTGGTTCCTCTCTGTAGCATGCAGAGCGGGAGGCTGTGGTTGCCAACCGCCGCCATCTTGCCTAGGGCCGCAGCCTGGAGCTACAAAGAATCCGGCCAATTTGCCAGGTAGCGGCAGGCTTTTTTTGTGACATTTGACATGCCGCGGAATATTGCCTAGGTGATGGGCACAGCTGGGGTTTGTTGTGTGGCTGGAGGTGCCCGATGTCCATGGATGTTCCTAGCTGCCGGCGGAGCTCGCTTACAGAGCGGCCATTCACAAAAAAGTGATGGACAACATATCCATCGAAAGCAAAAACAACGCAAAGCAAAAGTACACACTAGTTACAATTTGTATACAATACATAAGACTATCCTGTTGGGGAAACAAAGGAGCCACCCAGATCTTTGATCATGATTCCAGTACTCAGTATATTGAAAAACCTGAAGTACGTTATCATTTACTGACATTTCTGCCCATTGTCTATGCCACCTAGTTTTTTGAGGGTCATGAACTCTCTGTTGTCTACTGCACCAGTGCTGAATAGAGAGGAATGGGAACTATAAATTATGTGAGAAGACGACAGCTTGTCTGTTATAAATAGGTAGCCTTACTTCCATCAGCCGCAGAGGCATCTTCTTTTTTATTTCTTGCCCCAATCACACAGTTTCTGCACAAAAAATATCAAAAATATGCACCCAGTTATCAGCTTCTTTGCACCCTGTACAGTACATTTACCTGGCTAAGATGCTGGTGATGTTGGTAGTGCCAAATTATTTATTTGATCCTCACTCTTTTAAGAAATGTGTGGCATGTGCTTAGAGGATAGTAAGCAACTGCTATTTTTCAAACAAGGCAAACCATTAGTTCTAAAGTCAAATTGCCAGGACCATGATACGCTGATTAGACATCTCTCCTTGTAGCCTGGTGCATGGCATTACTTATGTTACAGATTTGGATTGACTTACCTAACGCCTGGAAGCTTTGTCCAATGAGCCAGGATGCCCCTGCACCAAGTATTTAAATACGGCTGCTGCCAGTCTGCCACACATGCTGGAAATGACAGCAGCTGTTAGTACTTAAACGTGGAAGACAGCTTTCAAGACAGAAGTGTCAGCAGCCAATAGAAGCCTCTTCCTGTTCCAGAAAGTGTCACTTCTGAACCTTGTTAGTATAAAATACCAAGGAATTGGAGTATGGGTATATGGAAAAGAAATCAGTTTTGGGAGCATGTGCATGTAAGTATTTGTTTTGTCTTGAATGAGAGTCACAAAATGTACCTGCTAAAAAAAGAGTGCTGGAACTAACCTAAAATGTTTGTAGGAAACTGCATTTTACATTTAAAGCGGAGTTCCGGCCTCAAAATTTTTTTTTCGATAAAAATACCCCCGGGACAGTCAAGGCTAGTGCATTTCAGCAATGATAGCTTCTGAACTGTCCCCGGGTTCACTTACCTTTTAGAAGAAATACTTACCTTGAAAATGTCTTGTCCAGCGCTGCCATGTCAGGTGTGGGCAGCTGAAGCCAGAGCGATCTCTTCGGTGTCCTCTTCGGTGACATCAGAGTCCCAGAATACCCTGCAAAGGCCCTGCTCGTCACTTCCGGTGCAGGCGCGTCATCCCTGCACAGCTTCTGGGCATGCCCAGAAGCTGTTTAGCAGGGAATGACGCGCCTGCACCGGAAGTGACGAGCAGGGCCGGTGCAGGCCCATTGACTCCTGGGAGTGATGACGTTCGGCTTCCAGGAGTCAATGCAAGCAGGAAGTCACGGCGTGGGCCGCGGTCCAGAGGGAGGAAATGGAAGGAAGGTAAGTATATTTTCTTCAAAAACAAGGTAAGTAAAGCAAAAAAAAAAAAAAATTGTGATTATCCAATTCTTTTTCAGGTTACTTAGAGTAAGCGGATGTCAAATTTTCGTTTGAGGCTGGAACTCCACTTTAAGGGGTCATTCACATGTATAAAGATACAACAAGAACTCTGCTTCAATCTGGAAAGACAGCAGGCAAACCAGCAATCAATATTTAACCACTTCTGGACCGAAAGGTTTTCCCCCTTAATGACTAGGCCATTTTTTTGCGATATGGCACTGCTCTAATTTAACTGACAATTGCGCAGTCATGCGATGCTGTACCCAAATATAATTGATGTCTTTTTTCCCCACAAATAGAGCTTTCTTTTGGTGGTATTTGATCACCTCTTAAATTTTTATTTTTTTGTGCTATAAACAAAATAACAGCGACAATTCTGAAAAAAAAAAAAAAAAATATTGTTTTACTTTCTGCTTCATCATTTTGGCCAATTTGTATTCTGATACATATTTTTTGTGGTAAGAAAAAAATCACAATAGGGGTATATTGATTGGTTTGCGCAAAAGTTATCGCGCCTACTAACTAGGGGAAAGATTTATGTCATTTTTAATTGTTTTTTTTTACTAGTAATGGCGGCGATCAGTGATTTTTTCCTAAATAAGATGAACACAGGATCCCTGTGTTCATAACTGACAGAACAGAACTCTGCCATGTTTACAATGGTGTACCGCCATTCTGTCTCCACTGGGAGCGATCGGGGGTGCCCGGAAATCTCCCTGTAGCCAATCAGCACGTGCAAGCGCCCCACTAGCGGTCCCGCAAAATAACGTACAATTACGTTGTTTCACCTAGATAGAGCCGACTTTCCACAGTATATGTACTGCTGGCGGTCAGCAAGCGGTTAATTTATTTGAAGTCTGATTCCCACTCTCTATCCACTAACATGCTCCTTCTACTCTTCCTTCTCACATCGGTGTCTTCTATCCTCAAATTATCCTTACTTTACCCCTCCTCTCTACCCCACAGCATGCACATACCACCCTTACTCCTACCCCCTCCCTACTACTGTACCCATCACCTCCTGCAATTGCTGAACCAGCATGCTGACCTAAACACCCGGGCAGTTATACACGTGCACTCATACATATCCCACTCCCATCTTACCTTCCTCACCCTCTTTCCTCTCCTAGCCTCAGGGGACATTTCTGCAAATCCTGATCCTCCATTTTCTAACTGGAAACCACATATCCGGCACCCCCTCCTCCTCCTCCTCTGTCAACAGCCGCAATCCACTCAGTTTATCCCCCTGCTTTCTAAAACCAGCCCCCCAATCTAATGCTCCTTTTGGAATGCGTGCTTACAAGCTCACATCTGTGCATGACCTTTTTATCTCTCATGGCTTTAACATACTCACCATAATTGAAACCTGGCTTCAAAATTTTGACTCGGCTTCTCCTGCTGCCCTCCCCCATGGTGGCTTCCACTAAACTCACTCCCCCAGACCCAACGGACAGAAAGGAGGTGGAGTTGGATTCCTTTTATTCCTCTCAAAGCACATTCCAAGCCCTTTCTCCAGTATCTCTCCCTCTCTATCCCACTCTTCTTTCGAGATGCGCTGTATTTGTCTGTTTTCTCCCATTTCTCTGAGGATTGCAGCAATTTATCGGCCTCCCGGACCAGTATCACACTTTTTTGATTACTTTACTGCCTGGCTACCCTACATTCTCTCCTCTGAAATACCCACTATCATTCCCAGCCCAGCTACAGTTCAACTTCTCAAATTAACCTCATCTTTTGACCTAACTCAATGAACACACACTTCCACTCACGCCAATAGTAATACCCTTGACCTTGTATTCACCCATCCCTGCACTCCTGGCAAACTAACCAACACCCTCTGTCCTCTCTCTGTTTGCAACCTCATCAGTTTCTCTGTATCCTTGCCTCCAACCACCCAACCCTTCAAGCAGCAAATGATTACTTGTAGGAACCTTTGTCACTTTAACCCTTCTCTTCTCTATTCTGCTACTGACCACTTATTTGACATAATCTCTCCCCCGTCCTGACCTGGCCACCTCTTTTACAACAGTTCACTCTCATCATCACTGGATTCACTTGCTCATCTAACTACATGCAGAATCAGGCCCTGACCATTGCAACCCTGGCAAACTGACAACAGTAGAAATCTCAAAAGATATTGCCGTGCTCTTGAACAACTGTGGTGTAAAAGCAAATGCTTGCAGGACTTCACCGTATATAAATCTGCCCTTCTAAAATACAAATCCTGCCTCAATGCTGCCAAACAAGCCTACTTTATCTCTCTCAATTATACCTTGTGATCCAGTCCCCTTCAGCTCTTCTCAACCTTTAACTCTCTGCTTTCCCCACTCGACATACCTTGCCTAACAGCATAGTCTACACTGTCCTCTTTTGAGCTGGCTACTACTGAAGAGGTTCCAAACTTTTCTCAGATGCCCACCTATCCAATTTTCCCCTGGATCCTGTTCCCTCACAACTACTACAGTCACCGTCTTATTCTATCCTATGCTCCCTCACTCACATCTTCGATCTCTCCTTCTCTAGTGGCACCTTCCCCTCTCCTTTAATACATGCGCAGATCACTCCCATACTTAAAAAGCCCTTACTGGACCCTACCAACCTGAACAACTTAAGACCCATCTCACTGCTCCCATTCACCTCTAAACTTCTAGAACACTTAGTCTACAACAGTCTTAGCTCCTACCTCAGTGAAAATAACCTTCTCGATCCCTGACAGTCTGGTTTTCGCTTGCAGCACTGCAAAGAAACCGCCTTACTAAAACTCACTAAATATTTACTAACTGCTAAAAGCAATAGCCACTACTCCATACTCCTATTACTTGACCTCTCTGCAGCCTTTGATACTGTTGACCACCCGCTCCTTCTCAATAAGCTCCAATCCCTTGGCCTCCAAGATTCTGCTCTATCCTGGTTCTCCTCCTACATATCACAGTGCTTCTTCAGTGTTACCTACAACTCTGTCTCCTCCTCTCCATTGCCCCTTTTCTGTGGGGGACCCCCCAAGGCTCTGTTCTTGGACCCCTTCTCTTCTCTATCTACACCTCCTCCCTTGTATCACGTACCTGGTGCAGATCAAGCTGTAGAGGAGGCTTCTCTTGCACCTCCTGTCCAACACCCCTGGTAGAGATGACAGGTGGTGTGGGGCACAGAGTGGCACGATGGCCGGTATAGCAGGTGACACTGGCTGCACCTTGGCAGGAAACCAATGTTTGTGGATCATCGGACGGGCACCTTGAACTGGAACTCTGTGATGCTGGATGATAAGGCAGGAGCGTAGCCGGAACACAAGCCAAGGAGTCGTCAACAGCTGGTCAGTGTGGGTACAGGAATGTGAGACGGAAGCAGTATCAAGATACAAGCCGAAGTCAGTACACAGTCTGGCAGCGAGGTGAAAAGGCATGAGACAGGAGCAAGGTCAAACACAGGCCGGGGTCACAGGTAGGCAGGCAGGAATTCAGAGGAGAATCGAGGACCAGCCTATTCAACACAGGCAAACAGGAAGCAGGTCACAGCACAGGTGAACATGAACAAGCGGAAAGACCACTCAGCAATTTGCTGCTGTCATTACTCAGTTTAAATAGGCCGTTTGGTGCCAATGCGTGCACGCATGCGCGAATGCACATTTCTTCTTGTGGACACGCTAATGTGCCTGAACATGCGCGCCAATGCCTGTTTGGGTCCAGCTGAACTTCTCTTACACCTTGGTCACTTGATAACTACCCACGGCCCCCAATACCATCTATACGCCGATGAGTTTATTGGAAGGTTGGGAAGGAAGGATTTTCCGGCACATAAATTCTTAAAAAATCAATTTTATTCAAATAACATAACACAAAAAGCAATCATGAAAAACACACAAAACATATAAACAAACAAAACAGAAAATATTGATTAGGGCGGCGGTTCCCCATCCTGAGGAGACATTATGGAACTTTAGGACAGAGCCAATGAAAGGATTTTGACATACTAACACCTGTTGGCATATCCACATGGCCTTCCTCCATGTGATATATAGAGAGATGCTTCCATAGTACAATTTGTTTGGTGGCTCCCAGGCTCCACTACCCCTGGGTTAATCTTCTCTCTATATATACTGAGCTCTGTACCTATCCATGATTGTCCCTTCGTTATTCATTACCATTTGTCTGCGGTGACAGTTGTCCTGCATAACAATTATACAGAACCATTTTCTTTGATCACAAGCAGGCTCCAGACGAAGCTTCTTTATGAGGCGAAACATGTAGAGCAACCTGATCAAGCGTACTACTAATTTCTGTCATCATGTTTCTAAGTATATAAATATGTACATGTAGTCGCATTATGTGACTAATAATATGAATATGTGTATGACCACATCAAATAGAACTGCTGTATGTTATTCATTTCTGACTGGTTAACCCATTCTGGCTCCAGTCAATTTTTAATCAATATTTTCTGTTTTGTTTGTTTATATGTTTTGTGTGTTTTTCATGATTGCTTTTTGTGTTATGTTATTTGAATAAAATGGATTTTTTAAGAATTTATGTCCCGGAAAATCCTTCCTTCCCAACCTTCCAATAAACTCTATGTAAAATTTGAGGATTGGCACCTTTAACAGTAACTTAGATGCTCAGATGGCTGCTATCTGACGGCATTATTATCAAACGATCTATACGCCGATGACACCCAAATCTTTCTACTCCTCACCTCAATCCTTTAGTCTCCTCTAGAAATATTAACTTACTAACTGACATATTAGCATAGATGTTGCACCACTTCCTCAAATGAAATCTCTCTAAAACTAATCTGGTAATATTCCCCCTCGCCCGTTCCCCCCCTCCATGATTTTTCCATCAAAATCAGTAATGCAGTCATCAATCCCTCCCTGCCAGGGTACTAGGTGTAATCCTAGACTCTGACCTGTCCTTTCAGCACCAAATCCAGTCATTGTGAAAAGCTTGTATATTACACCTCCGTAACATCTCTAAAATTCGGCCGTTTTTAACAAATAAAACCACCAAGCTACTCATTCACTTTGTTATCTCTCGCCACGACTATTGCAACTTATTTCTCATAGGCCTACCTCCCCCTAGGCTATCCCTTCATTCTATCATGAATGCTGCTGCCAGGCTTATCCACCTTACCAACCACTCAGTGTCTGCCATCCCTCTCTGCCAATCCCTACACTGGCTCCCGATCACCCAGCGAATTAAATTCAAAATAATAAGCATTAACCACAACATACAAAGCCATTCACAACTCTGCCCCGATCTACATCACCAATCTTGTCTCCAAATATCACCCAAACCGTCCTCTCCACTCCTCTCAAGACTTCCTAGTCTCAAGCTCCCTTGTCTCTTCCTCCCATGCTTGTCTCCAGGATTTCTCCAGAGCCCCTCCCATCCTCTGGAATGCTCTACCTTAACCTATCCGGCTATCTCCTACTCTAGCTGCCTTCAGGTGATCCCTGAAAACTCATCTCTTCATGGAAGCCTATCACACCTCCAACTAATCTTTGACCTCTTCCATCAGCTCATTCCTCACAGTTGGAGCCTTTTTTACCACCTGCCCCACCCTATTAGATTGTAAGCTCTTCTGAGCAGGACCCTCTTAAGCCTCTTGTATTTTTTGTATTTTAACTGTATTGTCCCCCTTTTATATTGGAAAGCGCTGCGTAAACTGTTGTCGCTATATACATCCTGTATAATAATCATAACAATAATATTGTATGCATTTTAAAACTGCACTTTATGTACTTTATTCCACACCACCCCATACTGCATGCTGTGCTATACATTCCATATTCTGGGACTTGGTGCACAATAATTAAGGAGTACTTTTTGTGCAGAAGTACTAAGGCATATGTTTGCAGCAAGTAACCTCAGACTCTATATAACTATTGACATTCAAGCCACCATTTACCACAGAAATCAATGGCACCATTTGACCCATATTTGGCCACAGAACAGCAACACCAAAATCAGACCATCTTTTCTGCCACGTTGGTATTACCTCCTACCCCTCAGGCTGCAGTATCCTCAGACTTACCAACTTTAAAAAGTTCCCAAATACCACCAAAAGAAAGCTCTATTTGTGGGGGGGAAAAAAGGAAATCCATTTTATTTAGGTACAGCGTCACACGGCCACACAATTGTCAGTTAAAGCTAACATGGGCAGTATTGCAAAAAATGGCCTGGTCAGAAAGGGGGGTAAATCTTCTGGAGCTATTATAGGATCATAATATGGTGTATTATTAGTTATTATTTGTTATTTTTATTATTGTTATAATATGTAAGCCTGTCACCATCAAACACTGCTCCCAAAAACAGCAATATTTTCACAACCAGTCTTAGGAGGGCTACATGCACAGATACCAGGTGGACCCTGATGCTCTTTTCCTCTGGTGTGCCCCAGTGTCCCAGTCTGACCATATTTTATTATCTGGACTAAGGGGAAGTGAACTTGACATGTATGTACACGTACTTAATTGTAAATAGTCCAAAGCCACATATGTTTCTATTTTTCATAAGGTTTTGTTTTTGTGAGTTGAGTTTTAGTAAATCATAGTAAGGTATGATTACTACATTTCCCTAATCAACCATCTGGCCGCAGTGTTACCATTTTTAATGGTATTACTATGTCACCAGGCTTACCAGGCACGGAGGCTTATCCATCACTCATATGCTGTACTGTACAGTCAGGTCCATAAATATTGGGACATCGACACAATTCTAATCTTTTTGGCTCTATACACCACCACAATGGATTTGAAATGAAACAAACAAGATGTGCTTTAACTGCAGACTTTCAGCTTTAATTTGAGGGTATTTACATCCAAATCAGGTGAAAGGTGTAGGAATTACAACAGTTTGCATATGGGCCCCCTACTTTTTAAGGGACCAAAAGTAATGGGACAATTGGCTGCTCAGCTGTTCCATGGCCATTAGTGTGTTATTCCCTCATTATCCCATTTACAAGGAGCAGATAAAAGGTCCAGAGTTCATTTCAAGTGTGCTATTTGCATTTGGAATCTGTTGCTGTCAACTCTCAATATGAGATCCAAAGAGCTGTCACTATCAGTGAAGCAAGCCATCATTAGGCTGAAAAAAACAAAACAAACCCATCAGCGAGATAGCAAAAACATTAGGTGTGGCCAAATCAACTGTTTGGAACATCCTTAAAAAGAAAGAACGCACCGGTGAGCTCAGCAACACCAAAAGACCCGGAAGACCACGGAAAACCTAAGAATTCTTTCCCTGGTGAAGAAAACATCCTTCACAACAGTTGGCCAGATCAAGAACACTCTCCAGGAGGTAGGTGTATGTGTGTCAAAGTCAACAATCAAGAGAAGACTTCACCAGAGTGAATAAAGAGGGTTCACCACAAGATGTAAACCATTGGTGAGCCTCAAAAACAGGAAGTCCAGATTAGAGTTTGCCAAACAACATCTAAAAACGCCTTCCCAGTTCTGGAACAACATCCTATGGACAGATGAGACCAAGATCAACTTGTACCAGAGTGATGGGAAGAGAAGAGTATGGAGAAGGAAAGGTACTGCTCATGATCCAAAGCATACCACCTCATCAGTGAAGCATGGTGGTGGTAGTGTCATGGCGTGGGCATGTATGGCTGCCAATGGAACTGGTTCTCTTGTATTTATTGATGATGTGACTGCTGACAAAAGAAGCAGGATGAATTCTGAAGTGTTTCGGGCAATATTATCTGCTCATATTCAGCCAAATGCTTCAGAACTCATTGGACGGCGCTTCACAGTGCAGATGGACAATGACCCGAAGCATACTGCGAAAGCAACCAAAGAGTTTTTTAAGGGAAAGAAGTGGAATGTTATACAATGGCCAAGTCAACCACCTGACCTGAATCCAATTGAGAATGCATTTTACTTGCTGAAGAAAAAACTGAAGGGAAAATGCCCCAAGAACAAGCAGGAACTGAAGACAGTTGCAGTAGAGGCCTGGCAGAGCATCACCAGGGATGAAACCCAGTGTCTGGTGATGTCTATGCATTCCAGACTTCAGGCTGTAATTGACTGCAAAGGATTTGCAACCAAGTATTAAAAAGTGAAATTTTGATTTATGATTGTTAATCTGTCCCATTACTTTTGGTCCCTTAAAAAAGTGGGAGGCACATATACAAACTGTTGTAATTCCTACACCGCTCACCGGATTTGGATGTAAATACCCTCAAATTAAAGCTGGACGTCTGCAGTTAAAGCACATCTTGTTTGTTTCATTTTATATCCATTGTGGTGGTGTATAGAGCCAAAAAGATTAGAATTGTGTCAATGTCCCAATATTTATGGATCTGACTGTATATGCACTCAATATGTCAGGGCATTTGTATATATGTGTCTATAAAAATGAAAACACTAAGGTTCCATGCACACAGGGCGTCATAAAAACGAGCTCCAAAGCTGTTTCTTGACACCAGGAAAAAGCAGCTGTTAAACGTGCTTTCAGTAGCTTTTTCCATTTGCGTTATTGCACGTTTGGCCACGTCGCTTTTAGCAGCGTTTTTTCTGCCTCCATTCAAAATTAATGGTTCCCTATGGGAGCCTATTGATTTGAATGGAAGGCGCACCGCAAGTCGGATCAGGATGATCCGACTTGCAGTGCGACTTGCGCTGTGAGAATCTTGAGGGGGAACTCCACGCCAAAATGGGAAAAAAAACGGCGTGGGGTTCCCCCCCAGGTTTCAAACCAGGCCCTTTGAGGTTTCTTCGGGGTGGGGTCCCCCCCAAAATCCATACCAAACCCTTATCCGAGCATGCAGCCTGGCAGCCCAGGAAAGGGGAGGGGACGAGCGAGCAGCCCCACCCCCCCTGGACCATACCAGGCCACACGCCTGTGGTGTGGATGCTTTGGGGCAGGGGGGCTCTGCACCCCCCCCACCCCAAAGCAACTTGCCCCCATGTTGATGAGGACAAGGGCCTCATCCCCAAAACCCTGGCCGGTGGTTGTGGGGGTCTGCGGGCAGGGGACTCATCGGAATCTGGAAGCCCCTTTTAACAAGGGGGCCCCCCAGATCCCGGATCCCCTCCCTATGTGAATGAGTATGGGGTACATTGTACCCTTACCCATTCACCCCATAAAAGGCAGTGTATGTAAATAATGACAGGAGATGTTTTGAAAAGTTTATTAAAAATCTTCATCCGGTCTTCTCCGCTCTGGTCTTCTCCTCTCCGCTCTTCCGCTCTTTTGCCTCCTCTGGTCTTCTTCTTCCTCCGGTCCTCCTCCGACACTGTCCCAGTGATTATGCCGGTCTCCGGTCTCTGCAGCTTATTATATAGCCGTCACCGGGAGGCCCCGCCCCCTTATGTCACAGACGACGTTAAAGGGGGCTTCCAGATTCCAAGGAGCCCCCTGCCCGCAGACCCCCACAACCACCGGCCAGGGTTGTGGGGATGAGGCCCCCCTGCCCCAAAGCACCCACACCCCCCATGTTGAGGGTGTGTGGCCTGGTATGGTCCAGGGGGGGTGGGGCCGCTCGTTTGTCCCCTCCCCTTTCCTGGGCTGCCGGGCTGCATGCTCGGATAAGGGTTTGGTATGGATTTTGAGGGGGACCCTATGCCATTTTTTCGGCGTGGGGCTACCCTCAAATTCCATACCAGACCCGAAGGGCCTGGTTTGGAACCTGGGGGGAACCCCACGCCGTTTTTTTCCCCATTTTGGCATGGAGTTCCCCCTCAAGATTCTCACAGTGCAAGTCAGATCATCCTGATCCGACTTGCGGTGCGTCTTCCATTCAAATCAATAGGCTCCCATAGGGAACCATTGATTTTGAATGGAAGAAAAAAACATATAACGTTGCTTAAAACACGTTAAGCAACGTTATTCAGCCTTTAACAGGGTCAGACGTTTTTTACAGCTTGACGCTGCAGCTCCAGAACGCACTGGTCCTGGGTTTTTTTTGCAGCTATTAAATGCCTATGCCACTTAGAGCTCCTAAAAGCTCTATGTGTGCATGAGGACATAGAATAACATGGATGGGCGTTCTGCAGCTGCAAAAAAAAATGTCTGACGCTGCTAACAGCAACTCCAAAAACGTCCAGTGTGCATGGGGCCTAAAACACAATCTTTCTATTCTCCCTCTGAACAATCCTAATGTGGTCAGCGCTTTTTTATTTTTTCATCCAGAGTGTGTTCTCACTCCTACACTGATATATTACATATCATAATTATAAAGAAACTCAAAACACCTGCGCTCTTGGTAAAGTGCAATATAAACAACTAAATAAAACAAACAAATAAATGCAGCTAGCACAGTTTTCTGGTAAAAACAATGTCAACAATATAAAATAAATTCAGCACTTTAAACATGAATAGAGTCCATAGCATTAGAAGATGAAAAGTTCATAGATAGGGATCCAGTGACTGTCATTCAACACGACAGGTGCTAATGAAAAGCTGCCACCGATAGAAGGGACACACACTGACCCTTACCCCAAATGTTAGATTCTCAATCAAAAGCAGTCAACAAAGCATTTTTTGTAGTAATTAACTTCAAGCTGTCACACTCCTTGGGTCTCCTGGTAGCTATGTCCATCAAGCTATAACACACTTCTTCCAGGACAATACCTCAGATTGCATAGGATGTGGAGACAAACAAGAAACAATTTATTGGGATTTAGTTACTAAAGGCAAATCCACTCTGCACTACAAGTGCACTGCAAGTGCACTTGGAAGGGCAGTCACTGTAGATTTGAGGGGACATGCAAGGAAACTACTAACAATCAATGCTGCCAGTGCCATTCTTTTTCCACGTGTCTTTAGACTTTCTCATTAAAGTCAGTTATGTGGCATTGGCAGCATTAGTCCACCTTTTATATGTTTTTTTTTTTTATTTTAATACTGAGTACATATTGGCTTGTTCTGATTTCGTATCTGGCCTTGATGGTTTTACCATCTCCTACTCTTGGAATGCAGCTGCGTCGGTTCTTACTATTTTGTTAGCTCTTGTGGTTGGATGCGAAGTTGTCTTCCGGTACCTAGGACGCAACGCAGTAATTTCCAGTTTTATTGCCTGAATGCAATTGCTTCCTGTTTGTCTTTTTTTCTGGCCTTTACCATATATAAATGTTGACTAGCGAATATGTGACCACACCCCTGGTGATGACAATGAAGACAAAACGCATTGGAAGGAGCCGAGTCACGTGACGTGGCCACGTCTGGTAGCCGGACATTTTGTTGGTTGGAACCATTCTCCTTCTCATATTGATTGACACTTGGATTTTCATGTGGTTTTATCTATGTTGCTTGTGAGTAATTTGGTATCTTTGTCGGTAATACTACACAATGAGTTGTTTCTTGTTTGTCTCCACATCCTATGCGATCTGAGGTATTGTCCTGGAAGAAGTGTGTTATAGCTTGATGGACATAGCTACCAGGAGACCCCAGGAGTTTGATGGCTTGAAGTTAATTACTACAAAAACGATTTGTTGACTGCTTTTGATTGAGTAGTCTAATATTTGGGGTAAGGGTCAATGTGTGTCCCTTCTATCGGTGGCAGCTTTTCATTAGCACCTGTTGTGTGGAATCACAGTCACTGGATCCCTATCTATGAGCTTTTCATCTCCTAATGTTATGGACTCTAGTCGTGTTTAAAGCGCTGCATTTTTTTTATATCATAAATATATTTGAATTTCATTTAACCCATGAAGAAAATATGAAGATACAACACATACAGTTAGCATAATCCCTAGACTAATAATGCCACCTTAAATAATCATTGATGTTGATGCTTTCTAATTTTAATAATAGAAAATGAAACAAATAGGTCATTTGCTTGCTTTCTACACTGCTACATCTCTATTAGGAGCTTACACTTGGCAGTTTCATTATAAATTTATGAGGTTTATAGAAAAAACAAAAAGGTTTATAATTTGTCTTTTTTCACCATACTTATATCTGCTGGTAAGTGTGGTTTTACCCATACATTAGAAGTTTGATTAATCCTACAAATGTTATAGGAATAGAATTGTAAAATAATCTACACAGAGATCAGGAGTGTGTCATTTTAGGGCCTCTCCATCAGGGCCGGACTGGGAATAAAATTCAGCCCTGGAAATAATTTCATAACAGCCCCACAGCATTATTATACCAGCCCAACAGCATAACGCCATTATTTTTTTGTTCATAAAAGGGAAAACCATGCATTTTAAAGCACATTTGAAGAGTGTATTATATATAGATAAGACACATATGAAAGCACATATGGCTTTTTATATATATATATATATATATATATATATATATATATATATATATATGTATATATATATATATATATATATATATATATATATATATATATATACAGTGGGTACGGAAAGTATTCAGACCCCCTTAAATTTTTCACTCTTTGTTATATTGCAGCCATTTGCTAAAATAATTTAAGTTCATTCTTCTTCCTCATGAATGTACACATAGCACCCCATACTGACAGAAAAACACAGAATTGTTGACATTGTTGCAGATTTATTAAAAAAGAAAAACTGAAATATCACATGGTCCTAAGTATTCAGACCCTTTGCTCAGTATTTAGTAGAAGCCCCCTTTTGATCTAATACAGCCAGGAGTCTTTTTGGGAAAGATGCAACAAGTCTTTCACACCTGGATTTGGGGATCCTCTGCCATTCCTCCTTGCAGATCCTCTCCAGTTCTTTCAGGTTGGATGGTAAACGTTGGTGGACAGCCATTTTTAGGTCTCTCCAGAGATGCTCAATTGGGTTTAAGTCAGGGCTCTGGCTGGGCCATTCAAGAACAGTCACGGAGTTGTTGTGAAGCCACTCCTTCGTTATTTTAGCTGTGTGCTTAGGGTCATTGTCTTGTTGGAAGGTAAACCTTCGGCCCAGTCTGAGGTCCAGAGCACTCTGGAGAAGGTTTTTCTCCAGGATATGCCTGTACTTGGCCGCATTCATCTTTCCCTCGATTGCAACCAGTCGTCCTGTCCTTGCAGCTGAAAAACACCCCCACAGCATGATGCTGCCACCACCATGCTTCACTGTTGGGACTGTATTGGACAGGTGATGAGCAGTGCCTGGTTTTCTCCACACATACCGCTTAGAATTAAGGCCAAAAAGTTCTATTTTGGTCTCATCAGACCAGAGAATCTTATTTCTCACCATCTTGGAGTCCTTCAGGTGTTTTTTTAGCAAACTCCATGCGGGCTTTCATGTGTCTTACACTGAGGAGAGGCTTCCGTCGGGCCACTCTGCCATAAAGCCCCGACTGGTGGAGGGCTGCAGTGATGGTTGACTTTCTACAACTTTCTCCCATCTCCTGACTGCATCTCTGGAGCTCAGCCACAGTGATCTTTGGGTTCTTCTTTACCTCTCTCACCAAGGCTCTTCTCCCCCGATAGCTCAGTTTGGCCGGACGGCCAGCTCTAGGAAGGGTTCTGGTCATCCCAAACGTCTTCCATTTGAGGATTATGGAGGCCACTGTGCTCTTAGGAACCTTAAGTGCAGCAGAAATCTTTTTGTAACCTTGGCCAGATCTGTGCCTTGCCACAATTTTGTCTCTGAGCTCTTCAGACAGTTCCTTTGACCTCATGATTCTCATTTGCTCTGACATGCATTGTGATCTGGAAGGTCTTATATATAGACAGGTGTGTGGCTTTCCTAATCAAGTCCAATCAGTATAATCAAACACAGCTGGACTCAAATGAAGGTGTAGAACCATCTCAAGGATGATCAGAAGAAATGGAAAGCACCTGAGTTAAATATATGAGTGTCACAGCAAAGGGTCTGAATACTTAGGACCATGTGATATTTCAGTTTTTCTTTTTTAATAAATCTGCAACAATGTCAACAATTCTGTGTTTTTCTGTCAGTATGGGGTGCTATGTGTACATTCATGAGGAAGAAGAATGAACTTAAATGATTTTAGCAAATGGCTGCAATATAACAAAGAGTGAAAAATTTAAGGGGGTCTGAATACTTTCCGTACCCACTATATATATATATATATATATATATATATATATATGAGAAAATTCGGGTTAAAAGTGTTAAAAGTGCAGACATGGTACAGGAGGTGGTCATAGGCTGTGTGGGCATGGTACAGGAGATGTCAGAGGCTGCCGACATGGTAGAGGAGATGCGGGGGCTGTGGGCAGGGTGCAGGAGATGCGGGGGCTGAAAATATGTTACAGGAGATGCCGGGGCTTTGGACATGGTACAGGAGATGCAGGGGCTGTGGGTATGGTGCAGGAGATGCAGAGGCTGCGGGCATGGTGCAGGAGATGCAAGGGCTGCTGGCATGGTGCAGGAGATGCAGGGGCTGCGGGCATGGTGCAGGAGATGCAGGGGCTGTGGACATGGTACAGGAGATGCAGGGGCTCTTGACATGGTACAGGAGATGCAGGGGCTCTGGACATGGTACAGGAGATGCAGGGGCTGCGGGCATGGTGCAGGAGATGCGGGGGCTGCGGGCATGGTGCAGGAGATGCAGAGGCTGCGGGCATGGTACAGGAGATGCAGAGGCTGCGGGCATGGTGCAGGAGATGCAGGGGCTGCGGGCATGGTGCAGGAGATGGCAGGGGCTGTGGACATGGTACAGGAGATGTCAGAGGCTGCGGACATGTTACAGGAAGACATGTCAGAGGCTGCAGGCATGGTACAGGAGATGCAGGGGCTGCGGGCATTGTGCAGGAGATTTGGGGGCTGCGGACATGGTGCAGGAGATGGCAGGGACTGCTAGCATGGTGCAGGAGATGGGAGGGGCTGCAGACATGGTACAGGAGATGTCAGAGGCTGCAGACATGGTCCAGGAGGACATGTCAGAGGCTGCGGGCATGGTACAGGAGTTTCAGGGGCTGCGGGCATGGTGCAGGAGATGCAGGGGCTGCGGGTATGGTGCAGGAGATGCAGGGGCTGCAGACATGGTACAGGAGATGCGGGGGTTCTGGACATGGTACAGGAGATGCAGGGGCTGCGGACATGGTACAGGAGATGCAGGGGCTGCGGGCATGGTGCAGGAGATGCGGGGGCAGCGGGCATGAAGCAAGAGATGCAGGGGCTGCAAGCATGGTTCAGGAGATGCAGGAGCTGCGGGCATGGTGCAGGGGCTGCGGACATGATACAGGAGATGCAGGGGCTGTGGGCATGGTGCAGGAGATGCAGGGGCTGCGGGCATGGTGCAGGAGATGCAGGGGCTGTGGGAATGGTGCAGGGGCTGCGGGCATGGTTCAGGAGATGCAGGGACTGCGGGCATGGTGCAGGGGCTGCAGACATGGTACAGGAGATGCAGGGCTGTGGGTGGGCATAGTACAGGAGATGGAGGCTTGCCATCATTGTGCAGGGGCTGCAGGCATGGCACAAGAGATGCAGGGCTGTGGGCATTGTACAGGAGATGCAGGGCTGTGGGAATGGTACTGGAGATGCAGGGCTGCGGGCATAGTGCAGGAAATGCAGTGCTGTGGGCATGGTACAGGAGAATCTCCTGTACCATGCCCACAGCACTGCATCTCCTGAGGATTCTCACTTACCTTTTGTTTAGGCGCCTTACATTTAAAAATTGCGCCACCCGGTGCCAACAAGTTACCACACATGAGCCGTCTGCCCGGGAATAGCAGAACGTGTACATGCTTTCCTGGGCAGCAGTACGCATGTCGGGCCGGCCATTTTTTTTTTTTACAGGTCCTTAGCAGCCCCAGGGCAGGGGGAAATTTCCCGGTATCCCGGTAGGCCAGTCCAGCCCTGCTCTCCATACTTGTGGGTGTCCCTGCCCTCCCTGAGTTGTATTCAGTGCAGGAATACACAGGTACGTTTATCATAGAATTGTTTTCTACTTTGTGTAGGATGTTCACATCAATATGCCAGGTTGCATCATAATGAAAAGGAAATGTACTATGCATTTTTTTTTAATTAATTTTGCAGCATTTAGGAAAAGAAAGAGAAGACCAAAGAAATTGCACAGTAACATGCTGAAGATGCACATCAATGCAGGTTAACACACATTAGTGCATGTAAAAACACACATAATAAACTCACATAATATACTCCCATTATGCTCATAGATAGCCAGCCCTTAAAGTGATATTAAAGGTTCATTTAAAAAAATATATATACATGTTATACTTACCTGCTGTGTGTAATGGTTTTGCACAGAGCAGTCCCAATCCTCTTCGCTGGTGCTTTAGACTCTTCCCCCTTGACCAGTGCCTATTGCTATGGGGACACTGGGGTGTGCTCGCTCCTGAGTCCCGCTCTATGCATTCATCAGCCCCATTCTCTCCTCATTGGCTCACTGGCTGTGATTGACAGCAGTGGGAGCCAATGGCTTCCACTAATGTGTCTCAGCCAATGAGGAGAGAGAGACCCTAGACATCATGGCAGGGGTTTGCACAGGCTGGGATTGCATTGGCAACTATCATCTTGGATAAAGTATTAATATTGGATTAAGTATTACACTTCTGCTCAGCACTTTCTAAAAAGCTCTTCTCTATCCCTCCACAGGTAATCATATGCTGCTTTCAACATCCACCTTTAACTGAAATAGAATAATTTCTCTAATTTGCTTAATGGTAATCATATGCTGCTTTCAAAATCTTTTACCTCTGTCAATTGAACACTGATGTTTGTTTTTGCTTTCTCTTGTCTATACCCAAATTATGAGCTGTCCTTATCTTTATTACTCTGCTATTCTGCCCTCTTGCTTTTCCTTGTAGTCTGATTTTGGTGTGAGAAGTTTATTCTGTCAGCCATGTGTCCCTCCTATGCAATCCTAATTGATTAATTGGCAATACCTCCACCCAACTCAGTATTAATGTAAGCCCTTTCTAGGGGATGCACAGGCAGGGGTTTGCACAGGCTGGGATTGCATTGGCAACTATCATCTTGGATAAAGTATTAATATTGGATTAAGTATTACACTTCTGCTCAGCACTTCAGTGAATGCACAAAGCATACAACTGCAAGCCAACAGACTGACTACAGGTGATCTGAGACTCTATACTGCTTTTCCATCTCACATTCAGTTTACATCTCAATCTCACCACCCTGTATTATGCAATCCCTAATTCTCCTTCTCATGTTTGCATCCTCTCTCCTAAAACTTTCTCTCCTTCACCCCTCATCTCCGCCCCACAGCTTGTATATATCACCCTCTCTCCTATCTTCACCTTTATACTGCACTCATCAACTCCTCCTGATTCTGAACCCACACACCAATAAAACCTACAGGACACCGAGATGTTTCCCCCCTCATAAATCATACTCCCATATCACCTCCCTCACCCTTCTGCTTCTCCTAACCTCTGGAGATATTTCCCCAAATCCTGGACCCCCATCATTTACCTTTGGCAGACATACCCGTCACCCCCTATCCTCTGACACCAGCCGAAATCCACACAATCTGGTTTCTATTCCTCTTCTGCCTCGAGCCAACCTCCCCTTCTCCTGCACCCTCTGGAATGCCCGCTCTGTTTGCAACAAACTCACCTCTGTCCATGACCTATTTATCACAAACTCCTTCAACCTGCTTGCAATTACTGAGACCTGGCTTCAAGACTCTGACTCTCCTTCTCCTGCTGCCCTCTCCCATGGTGGCCTCCTGTGGACTCACTCTCCCAGGCCTAGTGGACGGAAAGGAGGTGGGGTTGGAATTCTGCTTTCCTCTCAAAGCACTTTTCAGGTTCTTCATCCACCGCCTTCTCTGTCTCTCTCCTCATTTGAAGCTCACTGTATTTGTCTATTTTCTCCAGTTTCGTTGAGAATTGCTGTGATCTATCGGCCTCCTGGACCGGTATCAGGCTTCCTTGATGACTTCTCTGCCTGGCTACCCTACTTTCTCTCTTCTGAAATTCCCGCAATCATTCTTGGAGACTTCAACATCCCTGTTAATCTTAACACTCCTGCTACTTCTAAACTTTTGAGCTTAACCTCCTCTTTTGACCTAAAACAATGGACACATGCTTCTACTCACTCTAATGTCAACAGCCTTGACTTCATGTTCTCCTACCTATGCACCCCTCACAACCTCTCCAACATTCCATTCCCTCTCTCTGATCACCACCTCATTAGTTTCAGTCTCTCCTTGTCCTCCTCCTTACCTTCCAACTACCGAACAATTACCTGTAGAAATCTTCGCCATCTGAACCCTTCACTTCTTTTTTCTGCTACAGATGGTCTCTTCAACACAATCTCATCCCTCTCCTGCCCCAACATGGCCACTTCTGTCTACAACAGTTCACTGTCATCTACCCTGGATGCTTTGGCCCCCCTCACTACACACAGAATCAGGCCCCGACCGCTTCAACCCTGGCAGACAGACAATACCAGAAGCCTCAAAAAACGTAGTCGTGCTCTTGAGCATCTGTGGCGTAAGACTAAGTCACAGCAAGATTTCAGTCAATATAAATCTGCCCTCCAAAAATACAGTTCCTGCCTCCACACTGCCAAACAGACCTACTTTATCACTCTCATTAACACCCTCTCACACAGTCCCCGTCAACTCTTTTCGACCTTCAACCCTCTACTTCGTCCTCCATTGCCTCCACCCACTAACTTACTCACTGCCCAAGAGATTGCCAATCACTTCAAAAATAAGATTGATACAATTCGTGAAGAGATTTTTACACTAAAGATATCTCCCTCACCTTACACACCTTGTCCTCCTGCACAATCAATACTTCCCTTGTTTAACCCAACTACTGTAGAGGAAGTTACTAAAAAATTTTCTAATGCCCACTTAACTTCCTGCCCCCTGGACCCTGTTCCTTCTCAAATACTACGGTCACCCTCTGACTCTATCCTACACTCTTTAACTCATATCTTCAACCTCTCCCTCTCCACTGGCATCTTCCCCAGCTCTCTAAAACATGCGCTAGTAACTCCCATACCAAAGAAAGCCTCACTAGACCCCTCCAATCTTAATAACTTAAGACCCATCTCCTTACTCCCTTCTGCTTCCAAGCTCCTTGAATGTTTAGACTACAACCGCCTGAGCAAGCACCTCATTGAGACTAACCTCCTTGATCCCCTTCAGTCTGGATTTCGCCAGCAACACTCCACAGAATCTTCTCTCCTAAAACTTACAAATGACTTACTAACAGCAAAAACCAATGGTCACTACTCGATACTCTTACTCTTGGACCTCTTGGCTGCCTTTGATACTGTTGACCACCCCCTCCTTCTCAAAAAACTCAGTTTGCTCGGTCTCCGTGACTGTGCTCTCCACTGGTTCGAATCTTACCTATCTCACCGCACCTTCAGTGTCACTTACAATTCCACTTACTCCTCTGCAACTCCTCTTACTGTTGGGGTCCCCCAAGGTTCTGTCCTTGGACCGCTACTATTCTCAATCTATACCTCCTCCCTGGGTCAGCTAATAGCCTCCCATGGCTTCCACTACCATTTCTATGCTGATGACACCCAAATCTACCTCTCTACCCCTCAGCTCACCCCATCAGTCTCCTCCCGCATCACTGATCTACTAACAGATATATCAGTCTGGATGTCTCACCACTTCCTCAAATTGAATCTATCTAAAACTGAGCTCATAATATTTCCTCCTCTACGTGCCCCTTCCTCGGAATTCTCTGTCAAGATCAGTGGAATAACTATTGGTCCTTCCACACATGCCAGGGTGCTAGGGGTAACCCTGGACTCTGCACTGTCCTTTCAGGCTCACATCCAATCCCTGTCCAAATCATGCCGCCTTAACCTCCACAACATCGCTAGAATACGGCCCTTTTTCAACCAATGACACCACCAAGCTTTTAATTCACGCCCTGGTTATCTCTCGCCTCGACTATTGCAACTCCCTCCTCATTGAATTACCCTTACATAGATTATCCCCCCTTCAATCCATAATGAATGCAGCTGCAAGACTTATCCACCTTACCAACCGTTCAGTGTCCTCCAACCCTCTCTGCCAATCCCTTCATTGGCTTCCACTCACCCAACGAATAAAATTCAAAGTGCTAACAATAGTTTACAAAGCCATCCACAACTCTGCCCCCAGCTACATCACTAACCTGATCTCAAAATATCAACCTAGCCGCTCTCTTCGGTCCTCCCAAGACCTCCTGCTCTCTAGCTCCCTTGTCACCTCTTCCCATACTCGCCTCCAGGATTTCTCCAGAGCTTCTCCCATTCTTTGGAACTCTCTACCCCAATCTGTCCGACTGTCCCCTAATCTATCCATCTTTAGAAGATCCCTGAAAACCCTTCTCTTTAAAGAAGCCTACCCGGCTACTAACTAATAATGCTGTTTCACTTGCTCCATCAGCTCATCCCCCACAGCTATTGCCTTTTGTATCAATTGACCCTCCCTTTTAGATTGTAAGCTCTAACGAGCAGGGCCCTCTGATTCCTTTTGTTCCAAATTGTAGTGTAACTGTAATGTCTGCTCTCATTTTGTTAAGCGCTGCGCAAACTGTTGGCGCTATATAAATCCTGTATAATAATAATAATAATCAAAGGCTCTCATGCATATCACTGGATTGAGAAGTGGCTCAGGTGAATATTAGGGGGGCTGCAGCTTACAGAAGGTTTTTTACCTTCATGCATAGAATGCATAAAGGTAAAAAACCTTCAGCCTTCACAAACACTTTAATGCTTGCCTTTTCAAATTCCATAAATGTGTAAGCTGTTTAAATATTTGTAAGTATGCTAGACCTGGCTGTTTGGTAGATGGCAGATAATTATTAAAAATAACACATTAGCTCTTTTAATATATCTAGGCATATCAATAAACTTTGTAAATATAACCTTGTATCTTTGCCTTTTCATTTTGTATGTTTTGAGAGCTTTCATCAAAGTCTTAGGCTAGTGTAAAACATTGCATTGTTTACATTCAACTAGTCTGCAGTCTGTATTGCTAGAAAAGAAAGCATCTTTACCATGTAAGGGCCACGTTTTTTAAGCAGACCACTGAGCTGTGGGCAGCCTAGGTTAGACAATAGAGGTGCTGCAGCTGTACAGATTCACCTGCACATCATGAGTTTGATGGACATGCAAAGAAAGGTACATGGTTCAGAATGCGGACAGTGTGCATTTAGGAAAATTCTTACTAGCATATGTTTGGCTGATTGAAGTGAACACAGTTTCATCTCATTTACTAAGCATAAAGAGCATTCATTTTCCAAAGTGAGCAGCCTTTACTCCTGTAGTAACTCAACCCCTAAAAATGTTATTAAAACACTAGGGTTCATTTACTTAAGAAATACACTTTCAAGGTAAATTTTCACTTAGCTTAGAAAATGAGGTAAAGTTGTGCTGACTGGAATTGGCCAAGCATTTGCAAGCAAACATAATTTTTTTTTTTTTTTCCAGCACATAATTGGGTATTTGTTGCAAAGTTAAAAATTCTCTACTCCTATAGTAAATCAGAGTCTTTATACAACATAAGAGAAAAACTAGTAGGACCAGCGCTATGGGAAAAACTACTAAATATTGAAGGTGTAAGCTGCCACCAACTTACCCCTATAGATTGGGGTACGGTATCAGGGTTTTAATGTGAAATGTTGGTTTGTGGCGCTACCTGTTTAGGACGGAATGTGTACCGTTATGTGAAAAAGTAAATATTAAAAATCATATGAATGTTGCCCATGTAGTGGAGTTTTTCATAAGGTGCTGTTGTGCATAGATAAATAAATAAATGCCAACTTCAAATCACAAATACAAGTATAAAATACCACATATAAATAAATATGTGCAACGTGCTGATGAAAGTGCTAGTGCTATCCGTGCTATAATTGGTGCCGAAAACAAATATTCCCAAAAAGAAAAACTCCAGTAGTGCTATTATTCTCTGTCCACTAGGGGGACTGTTTTGTGGTGGTTTACCAATCCCTGGTGTATATTTGCATAAAACAAATATTCCCAAAAAGAAAAACTCCAGTAGTGCTATTATTCTCTGTCCACCAGGGGGACTGTTTTGTGGTGGTTTACCAATCTCTGGTGTATATTTGCATATGGCCAGTAAGTGCAAATTAGTGTAAAAAAAGTGACAATGCAATCAATTGTAGTCCTTAAAGTGCTTCATTCAGTCCCATCTGGAAGCTATTGTGATGGAAAAATGTTCCAATGTATCATTAATGCTGTATCAATCAAATTCAGTGCAGGTGTAACACCGTATCCGTGTCTTCTGTGCTTTCACCTGTGATCCCCACTAGGAGTTACACTCACCAGATTGCCCACCCCTTTCAACAGGGTTAAAGGCGTTTGTAGGGTACTGTCCTGGCGGTATCCAGGTGTCCCCCCTCACTGCTGTCTGGTATCTAGTTGGGTCTGGTGATGCTCAAGAACATGGAACAGGATGCCCCATAGTGTAGTATTTTAAAGTAATTTATTTAAAAAAAATGCAATAACTTGCAGTTTAGGCAATCTGAGTTTGGCGGTCATTGTTACCGTGGCGCTTCCACGTTCCATGGCCGAGAACCATAAGAACCGGAAGTGACATAATTGATGCTAATCTCTGCCCTACGCGTTTCATCGCTACGTTTCATCACTACGACGTCATCTGGAGCAGCCTACCTAAACAGGTAGCGCCACAAACCAACATTTCACATTAAAACCTTGTTATACAATATAGCTAATGTTTTGATGGGTTTCAGACATTTAGCCATGTGATTGCAGTCAGACACTTTGGTGAAAGCAGAATGCACACCTATAGAATAGCTATCCCTAAGGTTTTTCTTTCTCCAAGTCCTGATCTACAAAGGTCTGTGTTCCACACACTGTAGTTCTACCTACCCCTCTACAGTCAGAGTGTGAGAATAGAGTAGGGTATTTTTCAGATGTTAAAGTGTGAACTTCATAAGCAAAAAAGTGTTCTAGTATGGAAGCCTTTTATCAGTTCACGCCACAGGAAGGGGTAAGTATTATTAAAAAGGTAACATATTTAATGCATTTTTTAAATCACAATAAAAAAAATAAAATAAAACATTATAAATAAAAAAATAAATATAATATTTTGTTTTACAGGCTGGTGAGGGTCTATTACATTGATCTTTGCCCCATACGTTTTAAAGCAATCCTTGATTTAATTGTTCAAAATCAAATGATCACATTAATGCATAATTCTCAATATATCTGTTGCGGACTATTCAGTTATATTTCTGGAGACTTTGCAATACAGCCTAAAGGCCTTACTTTGTGATGCTGGTTTATCGCTCTTCACCTCTGCTTTATCAGAGATGAATAGATAATAGGAAGCCATTGCAGTGCAGATGCTAATCTCTCAATTATTTGCACACCACACAAGGTAAGATTGTAGTATAGTGATTTATAGAATGCAACAATCTATTCCTGTGCTGGATTGGCTTTAGAATCTGCAAAGCCTTCTTGTACGATATTAAACTATAATACTGGAAATGGAATGCATAATATGTGGTACTGTATGTTGTACTGATATAGTCATGTAAAATGATACAAAACATTTCTTCTGTAAAAAAAAAAAAAAAAAAAAAAAGGCACCATAATAATGCCTTAGTTTTAAAATATGTACAAATGACTTCATGAGTAATTATTATACTGACACAATCCATTTTTTGACAAATGACTACTACTACCTACCATAACCCATGAGATGCTAAATTATCTGTGAGATTTGCTAATTACACCAACCTGTTTGTATCTTCTGTAATCACTACCTTCAATCCATAATCCTGCACATCACACTCATAGTTAAATAGCAATTCCATTCAACAAGTAAAATCAATCCCTGGACTGGTAATACAATCAAGGAAACACTACAATTCTGTATAGGTCAGAAAGATTACTCCATCTGCATTTAACACTTTCATGTTCAATGATGCACCACCTACACAATGATGGAAAGCCAAGACATAGGTGTTAATGTTATGGTTCTGAGAAGGCACACAAGTGTACACTTAAAGGGTAAGGAAACTTTTTTTTATGTTTTTTTATCCTTTTGCCTTCACCACTCTGAGCTAAAATAGGTCACTCTCTACTCTCTACTTAGCTCTTGGATGTCTATGGGGTTCTACTGCGTATGCATGGACATCAGGATGAAGGGGCAGGCCTGAAGAATGTAAACGCTGTGGTGGGCCTTCATGTTGACATCTCAGAAAGTATATGGCTTTGGGGAGATAGATTTTGTCCAACTACAGCTCAGGAGTATGGGGACAAATGGGTAATGAAACTTGGCGTGAAAGTTGCATGTCAGAGCAAAAATATAAAAAAAATAGAATTTTTTTGAACTCTTTTGAATATTTTAAAGAATATGTTATCCCAACATGTCATATTCATAAAATGTGCCTGCTGTACCATGTACTTGTGTGAAAAAAGACATGGTACAAAAGGCATTCTCGTCCACATAACTGCTGCTCACTGGACAGTGGCGGAACTAACAGGGTTGCAGCAGTCACACTTGCGACCGAGCCCTGGTGTTCTGCCACAGTGGGGGGGCCCCAATACCCAGCATCTCCCTCTGTACCTCTGGCTGGCAGCTAACAGTGGAGGGAGCGATCGGCAGCTCTGTGATGTCCACAGGATGTCCCTCTTTCTAGCAGTTCACTTACCGAGTGTCAGTGTATAAAGTGGAGAGGGGAGGGGCCTCTGACCCAGGCAGGCACCAGATTCAGTGCACATGTGAGTTGCTCCGGTTGTAAACTCTTGCTGATATCTGCCCGGGTCAGAGGCCCCTTTCCTATCCACTGTATACATTGACACTCGGGAAGTGAACTACTAGCCAGAGGGACATCTCGTGGACATCACAGGGAAGCAGTATGTACAAGGGCTTCTAGGCTTCTTTCCTGTAAGTTAAGCCTGGCACCTGAGCATGCTGTGTGTCTCACTGTAACAATGCCCACCTGTCACACTGCCCCCCCCCACCTGTCACACTGGCCTCCTCTTATTACACTGCCCCCTCTTATCACACTGCCCCCCACCTGTCACACTGCTGCCCCACTTGTCAGACTGCCCCCCTCTTATCACACTGCCCCCCACCTGTCACACAACCCCCCTTTTATTACACTGCCCACTTCATACTGTCATCCCATCACACTGCCCCCAATCTGTCACACCGCCCCCCGTCACACTGCCACCTTGTCACAATTCCCTTCTGTCATACTGCCCTCCTCCTGTAACACTGCCCCTCCATCATTCTGCCCCCTTGTCTCACTGCCCCCTTCTGTCATATTTACCCCCTCCTGTCACACTACCCGTCATACTGCCCCCCTCTTGTTAAACAGCCCCCTTCTTTCACAGTGCTCCCTCATTACACTGCCCCCCTCTTATCACACTGATTCCCTCTTATCACACTGCCATCCTCCTGTCATACTTCCCAGGTACCCTTTTCCTGTCGCACTGCCCCCTCTTGTCACAATATTCCCCTCTCATACTGCCCCCTCTTATCACACTGCCCTCCCTGGCATACTGCCCCCGTCACACTCCCCCCATCATACTGCCCCTTCCTCTCACACTGCCCCCCTTCTTTCACAGTACCCTCTCTTATCACACTCCCCCCTCCTGTCATACTTCTCAGATACCCTTCTCCTGTCACACTGCCCCCTTCTATCACACTTTCCCCATCATACTGCTCTGTCACACTGCCCCCTTGTTACACTGCCCCTCTACTGTCACAATACCCCCCCCCCCCATCTACTTATCCATCACACTACCACCCCTGTCATACTGTCCCCCTCCTGTCATATTACCCCCTTCTTGTTACAGTAACCCCCTCCTTTCACATTGTCCCCCCTCCGGCCCCTTTTTTACTGAATGGACACAGTGAGTGATTGGTACTGCACTCACTGTGTCCATTCATAACTGAACAATAGTAACTGTTTACTATGCTTCCATTTGTGAATGAATGGGAAGCTCTGTACAGAGCTATTTCTGCCCATTCATTCTGTGCAGCTGAGGCTGCAGAGATGGAGATTGAGGGCCCTGGACTCAGAGGAAAGGGCCCCTGGCAGGGTCGAGGCCCCTTCATAGTTTCTTGCAACGGGGCCCTGAAGGTTCTAGTTATGCCTCTATCAATGGATATTTTCTATTTTTCGGACCATTCTCTGTAAACCCTAGAGATAGTTGTGTGTGAAAATCTCAGTAGATCCACAGTTTTTTAAATACTCAGATAAGCCTGTCTGGCACCAACAACTATGCCACGTTCAAAGTCATGGCAAATCCCATTTCTTCCCCATTCTAGTGCTCGGTTTGAACTTCAGCAAGTTGATTTCACCACGTCTAGATGCCAAAAATGGAATGAGTTGCTGCCATGTGATTGGCTGATTAGCAATTTGTGTTATCAACCAATTGAACTGGTGTACCTAATAAAGTGGCCAGTGAGTGTATACTTTAAGGACCTATTGGCACCATACACAAGCATTGTAACACAGCCGCATAGATGTATATTAGTTCAGTGCTAAACAAGCACATGAATAAATAAAAGGAATTCATGGAGAGCAAAACACACAAGTTTCCAAAGTAGTGACAAGATGTGCATCTAAGTCATTTCTTCAAGGTGGCTCCATGCAGAACCTCCACCATAGGAAATAGTCGCAGCTCACCTCACTGAATGGACCCCTGAATCAACAGATGGGCCAAAAGTGCACTCCTATGCAGGGTGGTTAATTTGATATTGCTTGGTGTGATCTCCTGTAGTAAATGGGAGGTCCAATGTGCTAAAGATCAATCAAGGGGCTGAGCGGACTAGGATGGATGCACCAACCAATCCTCTCCTCAATGATGACATGAACCAAAACTCCAAATCACACATTATATCCACTGATGAAGTCCAGCCCCTGGGATGTAACACGTATGGAAGCGGAAATGAGTCATGTGACATTACCCGCGGCCATCCCTTGATCCATCTGTATTTAACGCTGCTTTACCAAGCACTGGGTCTCAGTGCCATGTTTGTAAGTTTTATTTGAATACAGAAAGTTAGTCCTTGCAGAGAGCAATATACAGTATATTTTTTATTTGACTGTGATTTAGAGTTTTGGTCCATGTCATCATTGAGGAGAGGATTGGTCGATGCATCCATCCTATCCCACTCAGCCCCTTGATTGATCTCTAGCACATTGGACCTCCCATTTACTACAGGAGAACACACCAAGTAATATCGCATTAACCACCCTGCAAGGGAATGTGCTTTTGACCCGTCTGTTGATTCAGGGGTCCATTCAGTGAGGTGAGCTGCTACTATTTGCTGTGGTGGAGGTTCTGCATGGAGTCACCTTCAAGAAATTACTTAGATGCACATTTTGTCACCACTTTGGGAACTCATGTGTTTTGCTCTCCATTATTTTCTTTTATTTATTCATTGGCTTGTTTAGCACTGCACTGTTATGTTTTATGTATATATGCAGGGATTTGGTATTTTGATCCTGAGTGTTCAGCTGCTTTTAAGGTTTTTAGGGCTTGTTTTGGGGTGACTGTTTTTTCTATATAGATGCATATTAGCCCTTCTATTTTCCATTTAGAAACACACTGAACTGCAGTGCTCAGATGTAAACCAGTCACATAGAAAAGCATATGATTATTCTGCTTGAACTGCATTTTCATAAATTAAAATTAATGTCTTTAACCACAGGAAAATCGATAAGTGTGAACATGCTGAAATAGAAACTAAACCCTACTGGATTTATTTTGGGTGGAGTGGATATTCAATTTAAAATTTACTTGGCAGGAATGCATGCATGTTAGCTGAAAAAATAGTTGAAATTGTTCATACATTTTAAAGCGAATAACCTGAAACAACCACATTTGTTCAAATAAGTAACTGAAATTAATAAATGATGTGAAAAACAAACTAAGATTGACTAAAATAAAACCTCCAGTCAAATCAGCCATCATATATTTTGTCATGTCCTGAAGTGCTAGGATTTCCAAATCAAACTGTATCAGAATTCTAAAAGAGGGAATTTGATACTCTAAAAATTTTACCCATAATTATTCACAAAAACAAGATGATATATTCGCCTTTTCTCATACGATTTTATTTAAAAATGTAAACTTGTGTTTCTAACATTTGTGCAGGCAACAGCACAAACATAAAAAGCACACATAACTAAATACGAATGTGCATTGGAGACCATGGTGAGGAAAACAATACCTTTCCTGTGCTTCTAACTGACATAGATGGTAATAGGCATGTACAGTTAACGATTTACCAGCACATGCATGGTATTTAGCAAAACTCATGATACTTTTCAGTGAACAAATTGGTCATACTGGTAATCCAATACTGTTTTCTGTATCTAGATTTAAGTCACTGAAGGTGGTCAGTAATTGTTGTGCCTGAGTCCCAGTGTGAAATAAGCATCTGGATTATTTCTTCATAGTTAAAAGACCTCCTGTGTTGTTTGTGTTATTTTTCTTTTCATCTGTGCTTTAAAATAATGGTTTCTAGGGAATGGCAGAGTTTTCTGTGTCTTCTCTTTGACTTTAATTTATAATGGTTTAGCAGTCAATCTTATCCTTCCCACCCACCTTGTAAATAGAAGAAACAGACAATAAGAAAGTACAACCCTCTAAATGATTTTTTATTCTTTATAAATTCTTGGAAGCCCAAACAAATTTTGCATTTTTTATATTGATAGTGAATGTTTATTAGTAAGTATTATTAGGTATGTTCAAAAATGTTTCCATTTCAATATTTTTTCATGCTTTAACCACTTCAATACTGGGCACTTTCACCTCCTTCCTTCCCAGACCAAATTTCAGCTTTCAGTGCTCGCACACTTTAAATGACAATTACTCAGTCATGCTACACTTTTATTCATTTGTTCACACAAATAGAGATTTCTTTTGGTGGTATTTATTCACCATATTTTTTTGCAATATAAGCGAAAAAAGAGCGAACATTTTGGAAAAAAACAAAACAATATTTTCTACTTTCTGTTTCAAAAGAATTTAAAAATAATCAAATTTCGTCAAAAATTTAGAGCAGAATGTTTTCCACTACATGTCTTTGGTAAAAAAAAATCCTGATAAGTATATGATAATATGTTTGTGTGAAAGTTACAGAGTCTACAAGCTAGGCTACATATCATTGAAAATTGATCAATCCTGATGTACTGACTACCTATCTCATTTCTTGAGGAATAAAATGTCAGGACAGTACAAATACCCCCCAAATTACCCTTTTTTGTAAAGAGGACAGTCCAAGGTATTTAGTAAGAGGCATAGTAAGTTTATTGAAGTTGCAATTTTTTGTCCACAATAGTTTGAATAATTTTCCCCCACATATTAACAAGTTATTTCTTACACATGGCAAAGATAAACTTGCATTAACACCCCAAAATATATTCTGCTACTTCTGAGTATGGCAATACCACATGTGTGAGACTTTTCCACAGCCTGGCCACATACAGAGGCTCAACATCCAAGTAGCACCGTCAGATGTTCTAAAGGCATAAACTACACATTTCATTTCCAGAGTACATATAACATTTTTGAAGGCCCTGGAGCACCAGGACAACAGAATTACCCACAAAATGACCCCATTTTGAAAAGAAACACCCCAATGTATATTCTACGAGGCATAATGAATCTTTTTGAACATATCATTTTTTTCCACAAGTTTTTGGAAAATGTGGAAAGAAAATGAAAACATTTTTTTTACACAAAGTTGTCAATTTATAAGATATTTCTAACACATAGCATGTACATAGCAAAAATTACACCCCAAAATACATTCTTCCACTCCTCCTAAGTATGGCGATATCTCATGTGTGAGACTTTTCTAAAGCCTGGCCACATACAGAGGCCCAACATCCAAGTATCACCATCAGACGTTCTAAAGGCATCAATTACACATTTCATTTCCTGAGTACTTATCACATTTTTGAAGGCCCTGTTACAGATGTTGATCACTGGGATGTGGCTGATGTTCATTGGGACAGATGTGGTAGATCATGGATAGATGTGGCAGATCACAGACAGATATGGCAGATCAAGAACAGATGTGGCAGATCACGGACAGATGTGGCAGATCACGAACAGATGTGGCAGATGATCATAGACAGATGTGGCAGATGATCAATGACAGATATGGCAGATGATTACAGACAGGTGCGGCAGATGATCACTGGCAGATGTGGCAGATGATGTGCGCCAGATAATCACGGACAGATGTGGCAGATGATCATGGACAGGTGTGGCAGATAATCACGGACAGATGTGGCAGATGAACACGGACAGATGTGGCAGATGATCACGGACAGGTGTGGCAGATGATCACAGACAGGTGTGGCAAATGATGTGCGCCAGATGTGCGCCAGATTATCACAGACATGTGGAAAATTATCATGGCCAGATGTAGCAGATTATCACAGACAGATGTGGCAGATTATCTCGGACAGATGCGCCAAATGATCACGGACAGATGCGCCAGATGATCATGGACAGATGCGCCACATGATCACGGACATATGCAGCAGATGATCACTGGCAGATGTGGCAGATGATCACGGACAGATGCGCCAGATGATCATAAACATATGTGGCAGATGATCACTGGCAGATGATCAGGGACAGATGCAGCAGATGATCACAGACAGGTGTGGCAGATGATCACAGACAGGTGTGGCAGATGATGTGCCCCAGATGTGCACCAGATTATCACAGACAGATATGTAAGATTATAATAGACAGATGTGGCAGATTATCATGGACAGATGTGGCAGATTATCATGGACAGATGCGCCAGATGATCACGGACAGATTCGCCACATGATCACGGACATATGCGGCAGATGATCATTCCCAGATGTAGCAGATGATCACTGGCAGATGTGTCAGATGATCACGGACAGGTGCACCAGATGATCACTGGCAGATGTGGCAAATGATCATGGACAGATGCGGCAGATGGTCAAGGAAAGATGTGGCAGATGATCACGGACAGATGTGGCAGATGATCACAAACAGATGCGGCAAATGATCACAGACAGATGTGGCAAATGATCACAAACAGATGCGCCAGATGATCGCGGACAGATGCGCCAGATGATCACGGACAAATATTCTCTGTAACAGATTATTTTACTGGGACAGAAGTGTGACAGGTGTTTTCACGGTGTTGGAGACAATGTGTTGGGGACACTGTGTGTTGGAGGCACTGTGTGTGGACACTAGCTGGGTGATCAGTGAGTAAGAAATAGTAAACTGCTCAATACTCACTAATCGCCGCCTGCCAGCACCAACCTGCTCTCCTTCTCACTGTGACAATGGCTGTATTGACATCACATGATGGCTGTGATTGGACACAGCCGTCATGTGATCATGAGGGCCAATCCCAGAGCAGTGCTCAGCATAAAATGGTACATCTTAACAGATTTACTTTCCTTCCAGATTTAACATTTTCAATGGGACACTATACTTTAAAATACTTCCACAAATGTGGGCCATTGATTGCAACCAAGATTTGTTGATTTGCACACACAAAAAAAGTATTTTCCTAACAAATTCATTCAAGACCATGTTGCAAAAATGAATACACCCCAATGAATGTCTTAGGAACAAAGCTAAATGTTAGACAACAAAAATGCTAATTAGCAAGAATTCAACTACAGGTCTAATCATTCATTAACAAGTTGTCCAGCAGACACTTGATTATATAAGGGCATTACTTAACAAAGAAAACACCTTCCCATTTCATGCAGTTAGCAATGGCACCACATGGAAGAGAAATGTCAAAAGGCCTGAGAAAGAAAATAATTTCTTTACACAAGAAAGTTGAAGGCTACAATAAGATCAACCAATCTTTACTTATCAGTCAGAATACTGTAGTAAAAATGATACAACAATTTAAAAAATATGGAACTGCAAATATCTCACAGAAATGTCCAAGCCGTCCATGAAAGTTAACACCTCAACAGGAGCCTCTTCTGATGAGAAGGGTTGAAGTAAATCACCATGAAAGTTCATTGCAGTCAGCTAAAGAAGTAGAAAGCCAAACTGGGGTGATTGTTTCCTGTGGCCCAATAAGTCGTACACTGCAGAGGAATGGCATGCATGGGTGTCATCCACCAAGGAAGCCTCTACTAAAGCCCATGCAAAAAAAGCCCACCTAGAATTTGCCAGCGCCCATGCTGAAAAAGAAGAAGACTACTGGGACTCTGTACTTTGAAGTGATAAATATTTTTTTGAACTCATGGCTTCAAAACTGTATGGCGTCGCAAACGTGGGAAGTACAAAGAAAAATGCATGGTGCCTACAGTGATACATGGTGGTAGCAGTGTCCCCTTGTGGGGCTGCATGAGTGCTGCTGGTGTCGGGGAGCTGCATTTCATTGCCGGTATTCACAGATGTACTGCTCTATAGAATTTTGAAAGAGAAGATGCTACCATCACTCCATGTCTTTGGTCATCGTGCACTTTTCCAACATGACAATGATCCAAAACACACATCTAAGGCAACTGTTGCATTTCTGAAGAAAAACAGGGTAAAACTGATTTAGTGACCAAGTACTGTATGTCTCCTGATCTGAACCCAATCTAACAACTATGTGGAATTCTGAAAAGACAAGCTGAGCATCACTCTCCATCCATCATCCAGGCTCTAAAAGAGGTCGTTCTTGAAGAATGGAAAAAGATAGATGTTGCAACATGTCACCAACTTGTTCATTCCATGCCTAGAAGACTTGGTGCTCCATACAAATTATGGAGGTCATACAAAATACTAGATGTAATAGTTTTTGTTGCTGGGTGTATTAATTTTTTCATCAACTAATTAGAGTTAAACTGAGGATTTTGTAATCTGTTACAATCTGTTGGGCGTGGATGCTTGTTTGTATGGATGTATATGTGTTCACATATATGCATACATGTGGGTGGATGTGTGCATCACATGTATGTATGTATGTGTGTGTATGTTTAGGGATGTGTGTGTGTGTGCTTGTGAGTTTGCATGCGTGTGTACATGTATGTATATACATGTGACCTCATTATGTATGTGGTGTGTGTATATGTGTGCATGTGGGTGGTTGTAAGTATGAGGGAGTATGTGTGTGTGTGGTATATGTGTGTATATGTGAGTATGTGGGGGCACGCACATGCACATCCGTGTGCATGTGAGCATCTATACATATATAGAGGTCCTTTTTTTGTGTTTTTTGTTCCTTTTTTGCCACTTTACACTCATTTAATCAATACTCCTCCTGCAGTTGACCTATTAACCCTATGTCAGCGCCCTTTGATCCACTCTATAACCAATTTAATGTATGGGTATTATATTGAAAGTGAATCTCCTTTTGGTCTCATCATTGGTAAGCATCCCAGCTGACACATTTTGCTCTTTACCGTTATGTGTTGTATTATTATGATTTTTAGTTTTTTGTATTTTCAATTTCTGTATATGTGTATATTATAATGAAAGACATATGAAGTGGAATGTTAAATGATATTGTTACTCATATATGTGTCTCATATTGTAGAAGTAGCTCAGAAGTTATCCCCTGAAGAAACTGTTCTGGTTAAACATGTCGGGATTGCTACACCGTGATACCAGTATATAAAATTGATCTTTGAATTACATGTATGCGCAGCCCATAAATTGATTTTAAATACTGTATGTGCAATATATGTCTTTCTCTTTTTTTTTGTTTTGTTATTTTAAATGTATCAATAAAATTTTGTATTTTTATACATCTTTATTTCTCTTTTTGGCACCTTAAAAATCCCCAACTCCATTCTCTTCCTCCCCATAATAATGGTGGTTAAGGTATCCTCCTATTTCGATAATTGGGATGTGGTGCCTTTGGGCTCTTTTTCCATACAAATTCACCATTTTCCTTTGTAATCTGTTATGTTATTACCTTACTTACTTACAGGCATTTCAAGTATTGCAATTGTGTAAGATAAAAACAGAATTAACTAAAAGTAAAATATCTAGAAAAAAAGCATTAGGAACTTTGAAGTATGAGGTTTGGGGGCTGGAAAGGGAGGGGTAATGAGATAAGAAGGAGAAAAAAGAAGGGGGTAATGGGGGTTATTGGGGTGGCCCTGGGGGTGCACACTCTCATTAACGTTAGACAGATAAAACGATTGGTCAAAGAATGGTTGTTAAGAATAGGAGATCAAAGGTTGCCAGACTTGGGTAAATTTAGTTTGCGTTTCTGTTAAGATAGCAGTGAGATTTTCATTAATCGGAATCTTTGTCACCTTGTTTTTCACTACGTCAAACGTAATAGTTGTGGGTTTCCATGTTTTAGCTATAATCGGCCGAGTTGCCAAAAAGATGTGGGAGGCTAAAGTCCATTCTAATCTAAAAATGACTTGGATGGGCTTATTTAGGAGGGATTTATAAGGGTCTTTGCAAATGTTTGTGTGGATCAAGGTGGGAATAATGTTCTAATTCTGAACTCATAGTCTGGACGTTACTGGGCACCATCACCATATATGGTCTATGGCAGTGGTCCTCAACCCTGCCCTACAGGGCCCACTAACAGGCCATGTTTGCAAGATAACTGAACTACATCCCAGGTGATATAATTTGCTGCTCAGTGATTGCAGTACTCTAGTCTGCATCTCCCCAAGGTAATACTTAAAATCTGGCCTGTTAGTGGGCCCTGAGGACCGGAGTTGAGGACCACTGGTCTATGGTGCCTTCTACATGGAGCTGCAAAAACAGGTAGAGGGGTAATCAGACAGAATTTTCACCAGCTGTGCTGGAGTATAATACCACCTATATAAGACTAGAGAAGGGCTGAATGATGTACGATGATTGACCTTGCTGTCACAAATTAAATTGATATGCACCTGTCAAACAGGTGCACAAAAATTGGTCCTTGGGTGTTAATTGTGCCCATGAAAACTAAACCAACAAATTTCTTCCAGATTAAATCAACACCCACAAAACTAAGCAGCCTAGACAGTCTTTCAGAGATTCCATATCCAGAAAGCACTTAAGCAGAGAAATCAGCATCAGGGGCTTGATAGCTGCTGCTAATACAGAACTGATTTATTTTGATAAATTTCAACTTGTCCAACGGAGTCTGTGGACAAACATGCTCTCTTATCTGTCACAAAACCTCCAACAGCACTGAATGCCCATTTGAAAAGCAAGCTGGATACAGGGCAGCCCAGAAGCTCTATTGCATCCTATTCTTTGAATTTTTAGAGACCATCTGCCATATCCTCTGACAATCTTCGGGGTCCAGTGGCCTGCTCAGTTCAGTCTCCCTTTCGGTCTGATATCGCCTAGCATATGTCTGTTTATCAGAAGAAGTGGAGGAGTAAATTAAAGATATTAAACCTTTAGAAAAGGGATTCGAGTGGATCCTCCTTTCAAATGCAAAAGGAATGGAGGGGAATGATGGCGTAAAACTGAGGGGATAAAGTGTCTCAATTGAATACGTCTGAAAAGGTAAGTCATAAGATGTACGTAGTTGTTAAATGGGTAGAATGCCTCTTTAGTTAAAAGCGAGTAGATAACATAAAAAACATGTTCGGACCACCAACAAAATTGCATGGGATTATCCAGGCCTGGGGAAGTCAGTGGGTAATTGAGTAGTGAGAGTAAAGGAATAAATGGGGAGGCAAGGTCAGATGAATGTTTGATGGAGTACCAAATCTTAAGAATAAAGGATAAGATTGAGTTAGAGAATGAGGGCGAAGATGGGGATTAAGCCAGTGAATAGTGGATGGAGAAACTGGGAGTCAGAGAGAAATCTATGTTAGCCCATGAAGGTAGGTTGTTAGTGGTATGAAGGTATGCGACTGAGGTTATGTTCGCAGCAATATAGTATTATAGTATGTTGGCAACCTCTAGCCCGCCAGTCACCTTAGAGAAAAATAAAATTGATTTGTTGACTTCTGTCCCAGATAAAATTGAAAAGCTTACATTGGTTGATTCAGATAATATATATCAGTTTTTATTTTTTTATGTAAAGCCTTCATTCCAAAATAAAAAAAAACTGTTGCTGTAACTACTTCTGTGACTGCAGTGTGAGCCAGAGCTTAGCTTCAATTTGTTAATGTACTGTATCTAAATCTGCTAGTGCATCCAATATTCCCCTCCCTAAGACTGACAATACTGCTATCCAAATGTGCCCCCTGTGCTCCTTCATCTAGAAAGGGGCACTCTAATGCATCTTATGAATATTGATTCCCTGTAACCATTTGCATTTCCGCATTTTTTTTTGAGTGTGTTCATGAAAATACCTGATGTTCTTTTTAGAATAGACATTGTACAATAAAACATAATACAAATATTGTGTAGTTCAGTTTTCCTCAGCACTTTTAAAGTCCCACATTGTAATTTAGAATTTATATACTGTAATAATACAGGTATGTGGTGTCTTGAGTATCTATTAGTCCAGGCAAAATGTATTATACTTTTTACTAAGTGTTGAATATTTGCCTAGTTGAGCAAGTAGTGCTGTTCATGCAATCAAATGTAGCACTGCCCCCTTGAAGACTGCCAGATTTTACACTTACGGGTCCCCCTGAGTTACCATTAGCAACCTTGACATGCTCAGTCTCTCACTTTCCTCTTTAGCTCGTCCAATAATCAGTCCAGGGGTATGTAGTTGTTTTTGGATTTTATTATAAATTAGGGTTGGGAGAAGGAAAAGTGGGATACTCCGAATTAAATATTCACAATACTGGAGCACTTCTATCTCTTGGTACAGCCAGGCTGTTGATTCACCTTGCCATTTAGGTGCATTTAGATTTAAGTCTCTTTCCTAAGATGACTTGATGAATTAAGGTTATCTTCAGGACACTCTCCTCAGTATCCTCTTTCTTGATTGCCAATACCCGTCCACTGACTATCTTACTCTTTGGATGCCCTCCCTCAGGTCACACCCCTTGACATGAGCCCCTGTACTCACGATACTTCTACTACTACTTTTTCTAGGGTCTCCAGTGTCTCCCCCTCAGTAAACTCTCCTTGACCTCTGGGTTAAGCTCTGTTCCTCTGGCCCTCAGGATGACACTCCTGAGGCCACATGCCACTGCTACAGAGGAGGAGGCAGCCGCCACCCTCCATCCAGGACTCTGCTCTCCAGCGAAGACCCTGCAGCACATGTGCTCCTGTCTTTTATACAGTATCCCAGAATGCACAGAGCCAATCATCAGGACTGTACCAAAGCCTATGCATCCATTTGTCATGTTTCCTTCCACTGTCCAACATGCTGCCCTGTTGGATCAGTGTGAAACACTCTCTAGACATAATGAATCCCATACTGAGCACAATGAGCAGACCTCACTAAAAGATCCTGCTCTTCAATAAGCAGAGAGCAATATAGATTTGCCTGCTACTCCTTTGATAGGCAGACAGAGCCAAAAAGGATACTCTCTCACAAGCACCTACCTAGGAGGGTGCTGCACGAAATGATTGGTGGACTGGATTTTCCCTTGTTCATCCATCTCAATGTTCATACATGCACAATTTATGTTCTTGTCAGGAGCTGCTCCATTAGCAATTATACTGAATAATACTATTACTTTGTTTTTTCCCCTCCAAATTAAACAGAATGGGATTGATTTACTAAAACTGGAGAGTGCAAAATCTGGTGCAGCTGTGCACGTTAGCCAATCAGCTTCTAACTTCGGCTAGTTCAATTAAAGTGAATGCAAAGTGTCATTTTTTTTCAAAAGTAACAAACATATTATTATTATACAAGATTTATATAGCGCCAACAGTTTGCGCAGCCCTTTACAATATGAGGGAAGACAATACAGTTACAATACAATTAGAGCTTACAATCTAGAAGGGAGGGTCAAGTGAAACAGAAGGCAATATCTGTGGGGGATGAGCTGATGGAGAAAATGGAAGTACGGTTGTTAGGTGTGGGTAGGATAGGCTTCTCTGAAGAGGAGGGTTTTCAGGGATCGTCTAAAAGCTAATAGAGTAGGAGATAATCGGACAGATTGGAGTAAGGAGTTCCAAAGGATTGGAGAGGCTCTGGAAAAGTCTTGGAGGCGAGCATGGGAGGAGTGGAGGGATTGACAAAGAGGAGTAGTGAACACTGAAATATTGGTAAGGTGGATGAGTCTGGCAGCAGCATTCATGATGGATTGAAGGGGGGATAGCCTATGTAGAGATAAGCCTAGTCGAGGCGCGAGATGACCAGGGAGTGAACTAGGAGCTTTGTTGTGTCATTGGTTAGAAATGGGCATATTTTGGAGATGTTGCGGAGGTTGAGGCGGCAAGATTTGGACAGTGATTGGATGTGGGGCTTGAAGGAGAGTTCAGAGTCCAGGACTACACCTAGGACCTTGGCATGTGGGGATGGGCTGATAGTTGTGCCATCGATCTTGACAGAGAGATCAGGGGAAGGGGCACGTGGTAGAGAAAAAAATTATACGTTCGAAATTGAATAGATTGAGTTTGAGGAAGTGGTGTGACATCCAGACTGATATATCTGCTAGTAAATTAGGGATATATGAGGAGACTGAGGGAGTGAGCTGAGGGGTGGATAAATAGATTTGGGTATCGTCAGTGTAGAGATGGTATTGGAAGCTATGGGAGGCTATCAGCTGACCCAGAGAAGAGGTGTAGATTGAAAATAGGAGAGGTCCAAGATCAGAAACTTGGGGGACCCCAAAAGAGAAAGGAAGAGGAGAGGAGGAAGTAGAATTATAAGTAACGCTAAAGATGCGGTTGGATAAGTAGGAAGAGAACAAGTGAAGAGTACAGTCACGAAGACCAAAGGCGTGGAGTTTTTTGAGGAGGAGGGGGTGGTCAACCATATCAAAGACAGCAGAAAGGTCCAGGAGTAGGAGTACAGAATAGTGTCCATTGGTTTTGACTGTTAGTAGATCATTTGTTAGGTTTAGGAGAGCAGTTTCTGTGGAGTGTTGAGGCCGAAATACAGACTGAAGGGGATCAAGAAGGCTATTCTCAGCAACGTAGTTGCTCAGTCGGTTGTAGACCAGATGCTCAAGAAGTTTGGATAAAAATTGGAGCAAGGAGATAGGGCATAGTTTGTTAAGATTGGTTGGATCCAGTGAGGGCTTTTTAGGTATGGGGCTGACTAGTGCATGTTTTAGAGAGTTGAGGAAGATGCCAGAAGATAGGGAGAGATTGAAGATGTGGGTTAGAGAGTGTAGAATAGAGCCGGAGGGTGAACGTAGCTTTTGCGAGGGAACAGGATCCAGAGGGCAGGTGGTTAGCTGGACATAAGCAAGTAGTTTAGTAACCTCATCTGTAGTGGTGGAGTTGAATGAGGGAAGTAGTGATTGTACCTGTGGGCATGAAGTGTAAAGCGTGGAAGGTATCGGAACAGCAGAGATCTCCTCACGAATTGTATCAATTTTCTGTTTGAAGTGCTTGGCGATCTCCTGAGCAGTGAGTGAGTTAGTTACACATATTATACTTACCTCTTCTGTGTAGTTATTTTGGACAGAGCAGCCTGGGTCCTCCTCTTCTTGGGTCCCTCTTTGGCTCTCCTGGCCCCTCGCTCCTGTTGAGTGCCCCCCACAGCAAGCAACTTTCTATGGGGGCACCCGAGATGAGTCGCTGCTTCCTGTATTAATTCAGATACGGAGCCATGACCCGGCCCTGCCCCCCCTTCTCTTCTGATTGGCTAAATGATTTTGATTGACAGCAGTAGGAGCCAATTGCGTTGCACTGCGCTACTGTCTCAGCCAATGAGGAGGGCAGTCCCAGGCCGCTTAGACACTCCTGCAATTGGATAAAGACAGTTTCAGATAAGTATTAGGAGGTCTGAGGGGGGCTGCTGCACACAGAAGGTTTTTTTTTTTTATCCTAATGCATAGAATATATTAAGATAAAAAAAAAACCTTCTGCCTTTACAATCCCTCAAAGCTTTCACGAGAAAAAATAAATTTGATTGATTTCTATGCACATTTGCACCATATTTTGCACTCTCCAGTTTTAGTAAATCAACCCCCACATGTACATTTTCGTATGTTTTGTGTACATTTAAGTGTCTAGGCAATCATTGCCTGATAACATTTTTTTCATCCATGTAGTCAATCTTGTAGTTAGTCTTTATATCCAAAGCAGTTTTTTGGATGTCCACAAAGAGTTTCAAAGACAAATGAAAAAAGGAGCACATGTGGAAATTAGTTTGCTCACTGACTTCAATCTGTCATAATCAATGCACATGTTTGCATTTATAATGCTTATATTATGAATATTTTTGCATATATAATTTTTGTAATACCATTTCACCTTGGGTCTCCCTTCACATTTAAAGATCATTAGATGCCAAAAGAGTGTTTGCATTTTTAGCATTACATGCGAACATTGCTCTATTAATAGGAAGTCATTAGATTTATGCACCTAAATTCACAAGACAGGTTATTCTGAGAAGCATAAAAATCATTAAGGTATTTTTATTCAGGCTTAGTAAACTAAATAATTGTTAATTGTTTGGCATGCACCAGCAGCAATTTACAATCAACACATACTGTGATTATTCTTTTAGAAAACAAGATAGCTCTGTTGCTATGTCTTGTATAAAAATAGTTACATTGCATAGAAAAGAATTTATAAGAAATTAAAAATTAATTTATTTTCATTTCACTGCACCTTTGTTTCTGCTCATTTATACATTTAAAAAAAAAAATGAAAAGATGAGCTATTGTTCTGGGGTTCTCCCATTAGGATTTCAAACTATAAAGGGCATGTTTACAAAAACCAATATAACTTCATGCTGTAAATTTCCAATCAGGAAACACAACCAATACCATTTCCTACTTTTCCTGGTCTCTGGACATGTGGGATTGTTTACAATCCAAATACTCCTTCAAATAATCTCACATTGGTTTAGCACCATTACTCCAAAACACTGCATTTGCCCATGTCTATATGTAATTAGCTTTCTGTGGTGGAAAAAAATAAGGATTCCTTAGCATAGCTGACCTAATTACTAATCAAGGGGTCATTAACTGGGACCTCTTGAAATTCAGCAGTGTTCCAGACAGACTTATCCTGATACACCAATTAGCTCAGTTTCTGTGGGTTATTGGGCAGATAGTCTGAAGATCTCACTACAATGACCCAATTTGAACATATTTGGAAGAATTCATAAAGCCCCCTGATTAAAATGAAACTGTTCAAAGTTTACTTAGACTTTACATATGACTACTTGATCAATCTAGATTTTCTTTATAACAAGTATGCCTCACACAATTCAACTGTAATATGAAAATGCTTTTATCTCTTCATAATTTGTGCAACAGAAAATCAAATAAAACAAAATAAAAAAGATATGCTTATAGTGGGGTCAGTCATCTTTTCGGCAGATAGAATTATTAATTAGCCAAAGATACATGCAAATAGTATTCCTTAGTATTATCACATGGAACATTTTGTATGGAAATTGCATAAAAATGAAAATAGTCTAAATAATGTTTGTGGACTGTGTGCAAAATATAAATGAAAAACTGCTTCATGGTGGAACCATTCTAGTAGTGGTGGGGTCCAGCATAAGGAAATGATCTAAGGGGTTTACAATTTCCCTATTCCTACATACTAATTCCCTCCTGATCAGGTGATGTTGACAGTGGAAATACCTATAAAAGTGCTGCGCAATAAATCATTAATCAATATGTAACCAGGTGATATTAATGGTGTGATAAATATCCAAAGTGTCTAAAATAAAGTCCATAAGTGTCCAATTAAAAGTGATAAAATGAAGCTCCCAACAAAATGGTGAAGAAATCCTAGGAAGAAATACTTCACAAAACACCGCTGTGCATATATCCCACCACCGGCTAGATTGGTCTCTCACCTCAACCACAGACCCATAAAGGGTCAAAGATCGCATATATCAACTGCAGCAGCCTGGAGATATCCTCTCATAGCTCTCTCGGTCAGCCCAATATAGATCAGTCAAGTGGGGATGGATGAACTTCAATCAAAACTCAGAGATCGGTGTGTATAAAAAACAAAGGGGACATACTGTATATAGTACTCTCCGTCTGAAAACTATTATCTTTATTGAGTATAGTACAGAGTACTCACATTTAGCGGCACTCAGCGGTGCACGCTATGCAGACAGACAACGATCAGCTGGGACAAAGGGAAAGTACGACGCCAGGTACGCAGGCTCCGCCCCCTATACGCATTGCGTCAGCACTAGCCAATAGCCTTCGACTTCTTTGTGGACTAATGGTGCTCAGTATTGCTGATCTATAGGTAATAAGCAAGCAAACCAAAACTACACTATCAGATATATTTAGTGAGGAACTTCATGGGTGAGACAATGTTACGAAGATTTAATAATTATTCTTTGATAAATCATATCAGATTTTATTCATTTTCTCCACCTAAATGAAATATTTAGATGATAATGATCACAAATGTTAATTTTTGTGTAATCATTTCCCCCTTTGAAGATTTCATTAGACTTGTCAGTAAGAGAAAAAGGTTCAAGCGCTAAGAAAAACACATTTGTAACAAGAAAAGTCTGACATAAACATTTAGAAAAAGTTGTTTTGCATTTACTTTGGATTACTTTTAGGGTTATTCTAGTCAAAAAACCGTACTGTTCAGTATATGAAGAAACTGACATTTTTATATACTGACCCAACAGGCCATTTGATCACTGGGTACAATACGAAAGTCAGTTTCAGTAAAGACTGTGATTCTCCACTGTATAGCAACATTTTGTTTATTGGCTTATACATTTTTACCCTGTAGGGAGTATATTCCATTCAGAGAAGATAGGTCATTGTTATCCAGTGGTTCAAGATTAGAAATTAGTTTGGTTGAGAAATTATTGGAACATGCTGAATCTACATGCAGCATTTCTACCCCTGTGGTTCTTTGACCGCTTCAGTCGCCTGATCTCTGTGTCTGCTTACTCCCCGTATGGTGCACTTAGAAAGTCATCCGCTGGCAACTCTGGAGATTCATAAAAAGAGCCCACTAGTATAAAAACTCAAATGTATAATTAAAATAGATTTATTTACTCAAATGAGGGTAACTGTCACAAACATCACAAATAACAGTTTTGCCAACTCAGCTTCCTTGGGAGGTGTTTTTTTCTGAGGTCTATCCTCAAATGAAAATGTTAATGAAAAAAAGAAATACATATATTTCAGCCCCAGGAAACTACCTAGTCCTTTTTTTGTCTTTTTCTATGTTTCTTATATGTGCCTATTCCATAATGGGTTCATGCTGATTCACAGTATGCACTTGGAATCAAGTATTTTGTGGATCCTGACTGCCTGCAATTATAAACTGCACGATTCTCTTTGGACTGGACAATTATGCATGTACATATTCAAGAGAATTGACTGGCAACAGAAGGCAGCAGATTTATTCATGCAAACTATTTTCTTTTCCACGCATTGGTTCATTAGCTTTCTCCTTACATGTTTTTGAATAAATAGTTCAGGAGAATGAGCAGTATAGTATTGTAAAATTAAGGAGAACCTAATTATAGGTACTACTAAAAGCTGACTTTCTAAGTAATGATATTTAATTCAAATGCAATTTCATCATGGGACTTTCTGATTTTGTTTTTCTTGGGATTGTAATAAAACCAAGGTGCAAGATTGATTTACAGATACATATCATTCTTGTATATGACAGGTGTTCTATTTAATGGCAATAGTCAGAGTTGTCCAAATAAAATATTTATTCAACAGTAAGAGACGTTAGCAGTACACAAATATTTTTAGAGAAAAATCGTATTTGGGCAAAAATATACCGACAAACCAATATATTATCAGACGTATTATTGGATGGGGATTTTCTTGGTTATGTAATTCTTAATAAATTGCTGAGTGCTTTCATAGTATTTGTATTACTAAGTTTTGTGTATTGTTTTATAGAACTATGAATAGTTATCTTGCATTTGCTAAAAATTTCATGTCAACCAATAACTGGTATTTTGGTTATGACTAGAGGCTGGAAGGTTGACTCCCACTTGCTCCATGAATTATATCAGCTTACCTCATATAGTCAAACTTCTTTTAGTATAGTAAATAAATAAAAAGTCAAACAGGCATAATAGGATGCCTTTGTAATGGTATTGGAGGGACACGATAACTGTAAGGTATAGATGCTAGCACAGGCTCTGTATCCAACAACTGGATTAGAACATGAATTAATCCCCCTGGTATGCTTTGTAAGATAATCCAGCACTACATTGTCCCCAGAACATTGAACAATGGATTAAAGATCTAGAAACATAGAAAAACAAGGGAAAGGACCTAGTGCAATATCATAAGACATTTATTGGAAAATAAAAAGCAATGCCATACAATATACTCACAAATGTATGCTGAAAATATGCATATGAAAACTCCTTTTGCAATCAGGCGACCTACAGGACAGAGATGCTTTTCAGTAATGCAGGAGGACTGGAAGGTGTCCGTTCTGATGGGGCTGACGCGTTTCAAGGGAGAACCCTCTTCATCAGAGCTCTGAAAAGCATCCATGTCCTGGAGGTTTCATGATTGCAAAAGGAGTTTTTACATGCATATTTTCAGCGTACGTTTGTGAGTATAATTTATGGCATTCCTTTTCATTTTCCAATAAATGTCTTATGATATTGCACTAGTTTGGTGCATCTTTCTCTAAAAACATTTAAAGTAAACCTAAGTTAATCTGTATAGGTTTCATTTAAAAAATGTGTTCTTTAGGACTCTTTATTGCAGTGGCATAGTATAAAAATGAGAACATTGTTTTTCAGAAACAGCTTAAAAAGTATTAACCTCAAATAAGACTGAATGGCTAATATAATATCCCTAAAATTTGTGTACTTTGTTTGCATACATTACCTGCATTAAATGTTGCATATGACATTTTAATAATTCTGATAAATTGCATATTCATAGTGGTCCAATCAGTAACTTAGTGGTTCTAGTTTTCTCTGGTTAACTTTGTTATATGAATTTTAATGCTGAGTTCCATGATTCCTTATAGATTCAGACCCTTAATGAGGTATTCTATATGCACAGAAGCTGCTTCATCATAGAAAACATACTATATTCAACATCAGTGAGTATTAGTTTAACTTTTCATCTTTATATTTTTCCATTTTGATTTTTTTGTTGCTAGTTTTAAAAATAATAACACAAGTGTAAAGTTGTGCCAATATGTAAAGTATGTATATATATATATATATATATATATATATATATATATATATATAGTATAGTATATAAATAAAAGCTTTCGGCTGGGAAATTGAGCTACATCACTCTCAGCATAGCGCTGGTGTTAACTGGGTTTGATAACTGAGTATAAAGGGGAATCTTAAGTCAGTTAGCAGAGACCCTGTGCCCTCATTGGGGATTGTTCTGTCCCAATTGAATAAAAGGTTGCCTGTTCTCGGTTGTTGAAGGTCATTCAATGGATAGATGGATAGATGGAAGAGAAGCTGATCTGCACCCCTAGAAAGAGGAAAAAGTAAGCAACCTGACTCAAAAGTGAAAGTTGCAATGTGCATTACTGTGGTCTGAAGTAGTACAGTGTGATTGAAATGTAATATTGAATGACCTATATAATGTTCACTTAAGTTAAACGATAACTGGACTGCTGTCTGTGAATAGTACTTTCCTTGCAATATATATTTTGGGTTTTGTAAGAAAAAAAAAAAACAAGCATATACTGTAAGCATAGAAAAAGAGTGACAATGCTTACAAAGTTATAAAACCAACATTGTGGCAATAATACACATGCTGCAACATCAGTACATACATTGAAACCTCACAGCAGAATAAAGCTTCTTTAATAGGCAAATATAAACAAAATGTAGAGACTAACAAAGCGAAGGCAGCTAGCAAGTATGTAAGTTTACCCATTAGTTGCAATGTGCTATCAGTAATACTCAAGTTTTACAGGATACCCTATACCACTCTAACCAAGGTTTCCAGACGGTCAAGGCAGTAGCAGTAGTTCATAGCTGGCATGAACATGTGCCATTTGAATCACCTCAGTTAAGCTAGGAGTATTAGGATCTCTCTAGTGTGTGGTCAATGTAAGGCGAGCCGCTAAAAAGATATAACCGATCAACTTCCTGAGGTTAGGAGAATTCTTCTCTATCTCCAATGAGAATAGGGCCATGCCAGAGGTCATAGGGATAATTAGTTGCATCACCTGGTTTACAAGATCAAACACTGGTGGCCAGTATGTTGAGAGGTGAGGGCAGGACAATAGTATATAGTAGAGTGTACCAGGTGCACCACAGCTTCTCGAGCAAGCCAGAGATTGTTTAGGAGAGAATTTAGCAATACAATGGGATGTTGAAAACCAGCGCAACAGGAACTTCTGGTACAACTCCCAGAGATCTGCTTTTTTAGTTGTTTTCTACGTAATTCTTATGGCTCTATACCATCTCTCAGGTGGATACTCAGTGCCAAAATCCTGTTCCCATGCCTCAATAGCTGGTGACTTCAAGAGTCAATTGGAGTCAATTCTGCTTTGTTTTGGAGGGTGAAATACCTCTGATATGAGTGGTGGTTGTCTGGTAATAATAGTCTACTCTCCATGGTAGAGCTAATGTGCGGTATTTGTTACCCTGTAAGAAGTGTACAGTCTGCAGGTATAGTGGTCGATACTGGTTAGAACTAATTCCAGTTGTAGTGACCTAAAGGTTCTAATGGTAGGACCTATCTACAATTCCTCCAAAGTGTGGATACCTCTGGAGACCCATTGTGACAGGTTGAGTTCTGGTATAATAAGTGATAAAGCTTAGGTGGAAAGGGAAGGTTAGTCTGTAGTAAATAGTACTTTCAGTGTGTCAAGACTACAAGAGCTCTGGTTTCCTCTTATACTCAACCGGACAGGTTATCCTCCCCAGGAGCCCTGGGTTCACTGCATACCCAGACTTTCAATGACCTTTACTTACCATTGTAAATCTGTGCTTTCTGATATCTGCAAATGTCAATGTATCGTACAATCACAGCATTCTGATTGAAAAAATCCAATCCAAGCTTCTGCAATAAAGTCAGAACTTAACTGTGAAATAAAAAAACAGTAAACATGCTTGGGAAAATTTTACCTCTACTCACATAAAACGGTTCAAAAAAGTGAGAAGACTTGATAGACCAATTAATATTTTTCTACCATTTATTATACCATCACTCTTCTGTGTTTCCATTTCTATGTCATTTCAGTGGTTTAGTACAGATCTAAGGCTTCTACAGATTATTAAATATGACACATGTGAATTTAGATCATGGTGTTGAAGAATAGGCTAAAAAAATCAGAAGTTGCTTTAAAGCTGGCGTGATACATTAGAGGGATGTGAGATGCGTATGCAAGATCAGACTGCCTGAATCAGTTTTTTTTTTGTTAACCAGATACTTTCATGCTGTAAGTACTGTATGTACACTTGGATTAACCAAAAATTCATGCTTATTTCATTTCAGGGGGGAAAGAATACAGCAAAACACATCTAATATTGAGGATCGGCTAAAAATATCCAACATGGATGAGTACCGTTTTATCTAAGATTGGTCAGTTTAAAGCACTGATACTTGTGCATTCTGTTGGAAAACTCTCTGACCCTGTAAGTAGATCAAAGTGCTTTTTATCCGACTGCTGAAATAGAGATTGGAACCCCTGCTTCAGGTTGTAAACATATTTTTTACTTGGTTTGCTGTCTTTACCAGCTTGTGGCTGGTATAATTTGAGACATTTTATTCTCTGAGCAATAAGCTATTTTAGAGTGTCTAAGGCAGCCCACAGATGACTCGATTTTCTTTCCTTCTACCATGTGTGTAAGGAAAGAAAATTGTTTGGTTTCTCCATCAACACAGTCAAGGGGAATGCCTCCCGGAGCGCTATTGTGTCCAGCAGGGGGGGGTGCTCAGGGAGCCCTTCTGGCTGGCAGAACACAATGATCACTGCTGGCAGCTATAGCCTCTGACAGTAATTGAATGTAGAAAAATCCAACAGGCTGGTTGTACCCAAGTCGATCAATGGATCTATAGATTTACTTGGTTATATTCAGCCTGCCCATATATGGATCAAATCTCAAACAGTTTTGACCCATGTATGTCTGGCTTAATTTATACCTTTGGTATGGTAGAATAGTTAGTTATGTTGATATCTTATGGATGTTGACTAGTAATTAAATTAAAATGGAAGTAAAAGATTGAATATTGGGTATACACAATTAGTCAATGGAGCACCACACAGAGTTTTCCATATACCTTTAAGATTTCCTTTCATAAGTGTCATTCTGTATGTCATAATGTCAATTAACTGCTATTACAAGTAAAGCTTTCCTTTGTTAGGGTTAAGGTTTTTTTTCTTTTTGGGGGAGGGAATATGTATGTGCCTTGTAGACACATTTAAAGTGTATATCAGGGCAATGTTTTATAAATATGTTGTATAAATGTAAAGATCCTGCAAATACAGAAAATATGTGTCAGTCTTAGAGAAAAGTCTTTTTGTGGGCTGACAACACACAGCTTTTTTTGTGGACTGAGTGGTGTCATCCCTGTGCAGTTGCCTTTTGCTAAACAACCTAAACCCTCCCACTCTTTTCATCTCCACAACATAGACACCACTTATTTTGTACTCCAAGATAAGCTATAACTGTCTTGCAAAAACAACAAGTATTTTTATGCTTATCAACCAGATGTAACAAAAACGCTTCTAATAGTATGTTTAATAGACCAGGAGGTATCAAATAGGAGAAGTTAAATGTTAGTGTAGCACTACCCCCGCAGGACTGCTGGTCCTTTCCCAAACAGTACAGAAGCCATCAATCACCCAAGCAACAGTTTATTCACTCCAGCTCCAATGAACAGTCCAGGGGTTGTTTTTTTTTTTTTTTTTTTTCTCCAAACAGTGATATTTATTAAGGTTTAAGCACAATACAAGGGTACCACGATACCACAATACCATGGGTCAATGGCCATTCAGGGGAATGGGTCACAGCAGAGCACAGCAACATTTCTATAAACATGTGTCCGGGTATTGCACCCATCTATCCCAGATCTTATCAAACTTAAGGGGACCCCTATGCTTGTATAGCAGTTTATGAAAGGGGGTGACATTATTAACCTCTCGTAGCTACATGCCAAAGGTTGGGAGGTGGTTCCTCATCCAGTTTCTAGCAATCAGCTTCCTAACGATAAACAATGTCTCCTGCAGAAATATAGTAGTGAATTTGTCCATATCCTCATCCGGATATATACCAAGGAGACACTGCTTAGGGGCAAGCTGTAAGGGAGATCCCATTTTTTCATGGAGGAAAGTGACCACCTGTTGCCAAAAGCCCCAGAGCTGGGGACAACTCCAGAGCAGATGGAAAAAGGTGCCATCTGCAGTGCAGCACATCGGACAACTAGGGTTAAAGTCAGTCTTGTATCTCGCCACTCGGAGAGGCGTGAGGTAAGCTCGGTGAATTATGAAGGTCTGGGTAAGTCTTTCTGACAACCTGGGGGAAACCTTCTGACAGGTCTCAAGTGCCTCTTCCCACTCCTCATCCTCCACAGCCCCAATATCCAGCTCCCAGCGAGCCTTAAGAGCATAGGCTATCTCGGTAGAGGAGGGCGTGTGCATCTCTGAGTAGAACAGGGAGATCAGATATTTGGGCTCAGTACTCTTAATGATGTCCAAAACCGAGACAGGTTCAGGTCTGGGCGGGCTATTGGCAAATTGGGAGCGAAACGTGTGTCCGACCTGCAGGTATCTATAGAACATGTGATTAGGAAGCGAGAATTGTTTCCTCAGGTCCGCAAATGTTCTCAGACTGCCCGCCCTCAGTATATGGTGCAACATGAACATACCCCTCCCACTCCACAGCGAAGGGTCAGGGAGTGAGCGGAACTCCTTGAGAACCATATTATGCCACAATGGGGTGAGGTAATGTATCGGAGGGCATTGCAGTCTATCTAGCACAACCTCCCGGATCCTACTGTAGTGGTAAAGGAGGGACTTAGGGTCTAGTCTCTCCCCCGAACCACGTACTCCCCGCAGTATAATTGTCAGAAGGTCTTTAGATGGTAATGCCCATCTGGGGCACAGAAGGGTCAAGAAGCGTTCTCCATCAGTTTTATCAATGTGATATAATTGGGACAACTGTGACGCTAAATAGTATAAATTAAAGTCTGGGAGAGCAACGCCACCCAAGTTCGAGGGATTTTTTAGTTTTCGCCATGAAATTTTATGACTACAAGAACCCCAGACAAATGCCTTCAGGAGGGATTCCAGCTGTTTAAAGTGTTTAAGAGGTAAGTATGTCGGGAAATGCCACATAACATAAAGGACCTTAGGAAGGAGAACCATTTTAATTAGATTTACCCCACCCATCACCCCCAGGGGCAATTTGGACCACACCTGGATCTTAGACTTAATAAGGGGGAATAAGAGTTGAATATTATCCAGTACATAGTCCTGAGGGTTCACTGTTACATGAACTTAAATCGGAGGACGCACTATTCTCCTGCCACGGCTCAGGTCCGTATGTCGTCTGCCTTTATGTCGCCTGTGTTCCCCATGTCCAATGGTACTCGGCAGGGTTGTCCTCTATCCCCCCTGCTGTTCATATTGTGTCTGGAGCCACTTGCTGAGGCTATCCGCTCCCACCCTGATATTGCTGGGGTCACTATGCGACATAGAGAGTATAAGCTTTCCTTATTTGCAGACGACATATTGTTTGTCCCTGACAAATCCACTAGTCTCTTTGCCCTCGCTGCATGCTCTCTTGGACTCTTTTAGTGCCATTTCTGGGTACAAGGTAAATGCTTCTAAGACTGAGGCCATGCCCCTTCACATTTCCCCAGATCTCATGTTCCAGTTGCAACATAATTACCCCTATAGGTGGTGCGTGCGGTCGCTTAAGTACTTGGGGGTAAATTTGACCCCTTCCCATCCTCAGCTTTATACGGCTAATTATGTTCCCCTATTCCCTGAGATATCCATACCCCTCCAGCAATGGACCGCACTGCCTTTGTCCTTGTTAGGCCATATTAATGTATTAAAAATGTCTATTTTGCCAAAATTGCTCTATTTGTTTGATACCCTCCCGGTAGCGGTCCCGATGCCTCAACTCAAGCTTTTACAACGTTCCTTTATGAGGTTTATATGGAACAAGAAGGCACACAGGGTGGCTTCCTCGATGGTGTTTGCTCCCCGGACGCGGGGGGGGGATTGGGTGCTCCGGATATTGTTAAATATTACTACGCTTCTCACCTCCGAGTGGTGGCCTCCTGGTCTTCTTGGTTGGCCCACAATCGGTGGTCGGAGATTGAGAGGGGGGCGATTTATCCGGTGCACCCCTGCTCGATGTTATGGTCACCTACCTTGCATACAGATGGTGTCCTATGGTGGGCATGTGTTTGGATTCAATGCTGGTCACCATGGGGGTCTGGCGCAAATGCTTGGGTCTCTACTCTCTCTCTTCGCCATGCCCTCCTCTCACCATGGTGTTGTTCAATCCTTTGCTCCCTGATGGTTTACGGGTGAGCCGCTTATGGACTTGGACTCAACCCCGCCTTTTTCAATTGGGCAACCTGGTCCACCCGGTGTCTCGCACTTTTTTCACCTTTTGAGAAGCTATTTTTATCTCCAGGTCCGTGATTTTTTCAGGACACTGACGCCATCGATGGCCCTGGAAAGGCCCACGACCTTTGAATTATTGTGTGGCCGGGGTCCCCATCAGGGTCATTTGGTGTCTTCGATTTACACTATTTTGCATGATGCTGTCCCACTTACTGAGGACTCCCACTTCTATATGCGTAGGTGGTCAGAGATACTGGGTCGACCAATCACATTACCCATGTGGAACAGAATCTGGACATCCACCTTTAAATCGTCCCGTTGTGTGGAAGAATGAGATGAATCCTTCTTGTTCCACCTTGTGTTGGCGGTGCAGGGAGGATAAAGGCTCTCTTTACCATATCTTCTGGACGTGCTCCCTGGTGAGTCCCTTTTGGTCTATGGTTTTGGATACGCTCCAAGCTGTGGTGGGTTTAGAATTGCCACTGGATCCCTTGCATTGTTTATTAGGTTTACCATTCCCTAGGGTCCCAAAACTGACATCCAAGCTGATCTCCTTCCTCCTACTGGCTGCTAAGAGGGCCATTCCTTTATGCTGGTTGCAGCAGGCTCCCCCGGACAGGGCCCTTTTCTTCAAATTGGTCTCAGACATCTGGGAAATGGAGTCCCTGACAGCCAGAGTGCATGACGAGATGACCAAGTTCAACGCTGTCTGGGAAGCTTGGGACTCTTATACTTTGAATTCCCTCTGATCACATTTTTCCTCCCCTGAGAGGTGTACTGTATACATCTGTATGCTACTGTATTTTGCTTGATTATCTTTTTATTCTTTGCAGTTATGTACTGTTTGCTTGCTTGTCTTGTTGACACACTGTTTTTTCTTTGATCTGCTTTTGTCTTTTGGGGGCACCACTCCCGGTGTAGATACATTTTTTTTTTTCTGTGACATTGTGAAGTTTATGTAATGTGCTTTATTGTTTGTGCAAACCAAAATAAAATAAATATAATTTCAAAAAAAATCGAGGGACGCACTGGAGGGCTGGATTCGCAGGGGTCACATCAATAGGGTTTTCATCAAGAGGGAGGATCTGTGATTTGTCCCAATTGATTTGGAGGCCAGAGAACCTGCCATATCGTTCGATAAGAGACAGAGCTGTATGTAAAGAAGTGTCTGAGTCCTCCAAATAAAGCAGAATATCATCAGCATACATGCTGATCTTTTCTGTGAGGGATCCCCGGCGCAGTCCGCGGATGTCAGGATGGGCTCTAATGGCAATGGCCAATGGCTCCGCTGCTAGGGCATAGAGTAAGGGGGATAAAGGGCACCCCTGTCGAGTACCCCTAGAAAGAAAAAACTCAGCAGAAGTCCAGCCATTGGCCAGTACCTTTGCCACCGGTGCACTGTAGAGTAATTTTATCTACTTTATAAAGTTGGGACCAAAACCATAGCTCTCCAGACATGCCCACAGGCAGGGGTTGTTTTTCTGCTATTTATTGCTTGTACAACTTGTAACAAGAGAGGGATTAGGGCATGGAATACTCCAAAACAATTAGAAAATAAAGATTAGAGGACAATTTTCTCCTTAAGTAAATGTGAATATTGAACAGCCTATTCCCTCACAACTGCGGACCATGAAGTGAATTTCTGATGGGCTAAGACCTTATGTCTGGGGACCATGTGGCAACTTGTGAACAGTAACAGAGTAACACTTTTCTTTAAACACAAACTCTAAGATTCTGCTGAGGACAGAGGAAAGGCAAGTATTTTGATACCATATGAAAGGTTTCTGAGTCCAAAGCCTCCATTGGCAATTATAATCCAAAAGCACACAGTCACCAGTAATCAATTCAGGGTCATTACTCACAAGTCCCCAGGACAGCTGCCTGCTCCCATCTTCCTTTGTATACCACCCAGTGAGGGAAACAACATTTTCTCCAGACCAGATTCCTTGTGGTGAAGAGCTCTAGATCATGGTCAGGTCCTTAGTCCTGCCACAGCTGAGACCCAAATCCACAAATTAGTCCATAGGCTTCCTGTTAAGGCAACAGCTCTGGGTTCCTGAACTCTCCTCCAGGGAAAAGAACAACCTTTTCAGGGATCTAGACTATTTATCAACTTCCCTAGCCATCCTCTTAGCATACTTTCCCAGGGGTTGGCTAGGCCCTGATCAATATTCAGGTTATTTGAATTCTCTCTTCCTAAGCTCTAGAAATATCTTCTACAGGCAGGGGGAAGCAATCAAACTCCCAGTCTGTGAAGCCCTGAACAGACTAAACCAAACAATCACTACTTTCCTGATACTCCCTAGTCATTCCTAAATATTTAGTTGAAGAACAGTACAGCAGTGTTCTGGTCCATTAACACTTACTATGAGTTGTGAACATAGTGGAGTATTAATTACTCAGTGGAGTCTCAGCTGTGATTTCTCATTTTTTTTTTATAAAAGAATGAAAAGGGAAAAAAAGAAAAAATAAAATAATATATACATTAAAATAACACTAGAAGAAATTAAGAAATATTACTTGAACAATAAAATGTGAGTAAGCCTAAGGGGTTTAGGTAGATAGCCGCTCAGGAGATAATCTTCTAATGAGGAAGATGGTAGAGGGGACCCCTTTCAGCCAACGGTACAAACAAACTGCAACTGCCCCAACCTATGACTGGCCCTAACAGCAATGAGCACATGGAAGGGCAAGGCATGTCAAACAACAACAAAGAAATATTCTACCTCAACTCACCAGCCAGCCTGCAACAAATCGTCCTTTCTAACAGTTCACACCAAAAACAGGGGTTTCGATTGAACACATTTGCAAATACACTAGAGATCAAAATTAGAGAACAACCTACAATTTCCTGAATTTCAAGGTCACTGCTTAGTTATTTTTGAAATGATCTAAACAGGTGTAAAAGAGCAGTTTTGTTAAGCATATTTCATGAGTTACATACAGTATATTTTGAAACAGAATAAAAAACTTCAATGAGATTTGAAAAAGAACATTGTTCAAAATTAAAGAACACTTTAAGATACCTCCCAGTTATTGGTGTTAATCTGGCACCTTGTGCTAATTTATTTGACTATCTGATAAACCATATTTAACTGGCAGCCTAACTTTCCAGTTTTCACTGACTTTGCAAGATGGTGAGCCATTTTTAGGTGACTGAAACTGTCCGGCAGCAGGTTGTCCAGATGAATGCTAAAGGGATGACCATTTCAGCCATAGCAAGAAGAAACACTGAAGGTGTTTCCCTGCTAAAGGTACAGACAGAATTTGCTGGGTGTAACGCTCCTGCGTTTCATGTATGGTGTGGATTTTCAGCTGCAGAAATATTCCACTTCAGTAGTCATGTAAGAGAGATGCTGAGATACCATTCCCAACCTCAATGACTCATCATGTGTGGAAGGTCTTAATTCAGCTAGTAAATACACACACTCAACAAGCTGGTTCCTAGAGTGACTTTATGTATGTAGTAACACAGTGATGAAGATTTAAGAGACAGGTTGAGTGGAGGTGGTAGGTGACAGACACTTGAAGGTAAGACAGTAGCAGATGGATGCAGGTAGGTTTAGCAATCATGTATGGTAGCAGATGACAGAGTAGCAGGTGGACATACAAGAGTGATCAACCCAGTGCAGGAATAAGTAGCAGTAGTCTTAAGAGCTAGCAATCTAGATATGCAGATGTGATAAATAGTCTTTACTATGCAGAGCTAGATAGTGTAAGCTTAGTATAAGTTTATAGAGGGTTCCCCTGCGGGGTACTTAGCACTAATAGCAATACAGCCGAAGGTTGGTTCAGGAGGAGCGGATGATCCGGAAGCGGGATGCAGGGATCAGCGCAGCGAGGTTCCGTCAGCGAGGTATGCTTGCAAGCACGAAAGCTTCAAGCCAAGTTAGCATCCAGGTAAGGGTGTTTGAACGAACACATGTGAGTGAGAACCGGTGATTTAAATAGCCATCTAGTCCGGCGCTGAGTGATGACAGCTTCAGTCTTAAAGGTGTATGCGCACCTTTCCAAAAGAGAATGGTGGGGCGCATACACTTGTGAAAAGAGTAATTTAGGGTACCAAAGGTACCGGAACATTACACTGGGCCAATGGATGGGGCTATGTATTGTAAAATCTTGGATGAGAACCTCGTTACCTTAACCAGAGCACTGAAGATGGGTCATGGATGAGTCATGGATTCAGTCATTGTCAGTGAGTAAAATTAATTTTTCTCACTAAACTGCTATGCAATTTATAACATTTGTATCATATGTTTTTTTTGGATTTTTGGGTAATGTTCTGTCTTTATCATTTAAAAAACACCTGTGATAAAAATTATAGGCCCAATTTTTTTCATCAATGTTGATTTGATTGATTGCTCACAAATTTCTGTAATTTAATTATTATTTATTTTCATATGCATTCATGTATATATGATTGATGTAATATTGGTTTGATTTTACACTAGAGGATAAATAGCACCACACTTTGTGTTAATTAATCAATTGTCTTTAATTTGTGCTGCTGTGCTGCCTTAACTCCAGCCTTGCATTGAACAGCACCCTCAACCTTTGTTGGTACTAGCAAGCACTCTCTCCAGGTCCCCATTTGGGCACAGTAAGCCCCGCCCACAAGCAGCACAATGGACACATTGGATTGACTGTAAGAAATGTCCCTTGTGTTGATTTTTTTCTTTGGATAAACTTGCAGCTACAGATATAGAGATATACTGTAACAAGTGTATATACTCTTGTTACAGTAAAAAGAAGAATCAAACAAGCTAATAAAGAGCATTAATCAGATTTAACAGACAGGCAGGCAGAATATAGGCTGAGTTGACACACAGGCTGAAGGTCACTACCAGTAGCAAAACAGAGTGCATGGTATTGGCTTATGATAGGAATTTAGAGATGATGACAAGACACCAATGTAGCAGGAAAGGTACTGCAGAATATAAGGTATACCGGTCCAGTAAAGTGGTTTATGTATCAAGCCTAATACACATACCAGGACAGGGTATGATCTACAATAGTGCCAATCAAACATGCTCAAAAGGAGGTCTGATATTTTTATAGATGACTCTTGGCCATATTGTGCTGGTATTAGTAAGGTGTATTTCCACACGTAGAATCTTAGACACCAAATTTGATTAAAATGTGTCTAAACCCAAGAACAAAAATTTAATATATAACAGATTGTTTGTTCTTCGTATGTGGTAGATGCATTTGTATTTTTATGTTTTTTTTTCCCTTAATTTTTTAGCTGTGATCTAAAACACACTTTCTGTCCTACAGTGACAATGTTCTAAGTCACTTACTGTACTGTATATAATAGAGCAGCATTGCCACTATACTGTATTTCAGGAATTGTATTAGGACTACAGAACACCTCTCAAAATCCTCATCTCCATAACATAGGGTAAGATGTTCTATATTTCACAGAGGTGAACTGAACACAGCTAATAACACTACGGGAGATATTATTATTGAATGCACAGGAATTTAAGAGAATACTGGATTTCTGGCAAGTTCAACAGTTACTTATTTATACTTACCCAACTGATATAATAAAATGCTTACATTGGTAAATTGTAAAAACCAATGAAGAAGAGAAAATATTTAAGTGTTATTCTAGTCTTTTACTAAAACGATGTTATCATCTATTTACCCAGAAGTTGTTTGGAAATCTTCATCTTTAGGGCACATTATGATCCTGAAGCACAATTAATGAGGGTTTACAGCTCTTCCCTGCAGAAGAGTTATCGATGACAGATTAGGAAATACCTGAATTTGTGCACCATCAAAGCCTCTGTTTGTCATATGTTGACATGTAAGCATAATTTCTCCTTTGATGTAGCAGTAAAGCACTCTTCACACTGCATTGCAAAGCAGAAAGTTTGAGCATCTAGGCACTAATAATTGATGGGTTAAGTTTTTTTTATAGAGTGTGAGGCTGAGTGGAACAAATAATATTGAAAATGTCTTGTATTATTGCTTTTGGGTCATCAGTGCCTGTAGTTTTTGCACACTGTTAAATCTAGTTGTGATGACCTTTGTTACCTTTCTCTTGGTGATGGATTATGTTGACACAACCTGATGGAGGTGAAATAATTTATTCCTATTCAGAACGGAATGTTATTTGTTGCATATAAGCAATAATGGCTATTATTTTAGCTCTGCGGGCTTCTTTCAGTTCCCCTGCTTATGGGGATAAAGCTTAGTCAATGGAAGATAGGCAAACAGCTGAAAATAAAGCATCTTGATAGGTTTGGGGCTAATGCTTCAGAGGGCCTCATAGGACCATTTTGTGCCATGGACCCAAATGGGTAGTGAATTGAAGGGAAATAAGTTACGCCTTAGCATAAAATGGTAAGGTGGGAGCAGCACTGTCATAGGAACTCTCAGTTTTTTATTCGTATTTCATCAGTTTTTTACATCCTCCAGCTAGAGTCCTTAACTACTTGAGTCCTGGAGCCATTTTTTTCATGCAAAAACATACCATTTGTCCATTTACATTTGTTTTTCATCTGAGCCTTTTTTTTAAACGGAAGAAAAATAGGGCTGATATCCATTTCAAACAATGGATGTTGATGAAAGTGGATGTAAACGGATGTAAATGAATGATCGTCCATTTATATCCATTTTTTCATAGAGATGAATTGGTGTCCGTTTTTCATCCGTCAACTGGATGAAAAACTGACAAAAGGTCCGCATGTGCAAAAGGGGCCTTAGGCAATACAGGTAATGATGTATCCATTCACTAATTTGCATTCTTTTGTATTCCTAACATCTACTTGGAGATTAGCTTTAACATATTTGACCACACAAAAGGAATTTTGTTGTATCAGGCAGCAAAACTTTCTTGTAACAAACATTGATGTGCTTTTTTGTTGTATGACTCTTACATTCGAAAATGTGGGACACCTTTCAGCACCAAGTACAACATGTAGTCAAAGGACATACTCTGGCCATGCCCCAAAAAATGTAACCCATTATGAATAAATGTGCAAAAAAAAGATTAAAACCAGTATTTCCTTTTAAAGCTTAAGTTTACCTAACAAAAAAAATAAATAAATAAATAAATAAAAATAAGCACATACAAATGCAAGCGTATAAGGGACAATACTTACCTTTAGTGTGATGTGTTCCTTGTGCTTCTATTTTCTAGTTCAGTAATAACCTTCCTTCTCTGAAGCCCCCTCCCCACCAGATAATCCATTAATGCAACTCAATCTATAAATGGAGGAAGGGCAGATGATTCATAAAACTGCCCCTTCATTCATAGATCTTGTTTCATTCATAGTAGATGCAGTTACAGCTTCTATGAATGGAGGAGCTGGATGGAAAGGAGAAATATAGTCATTCTTGATGAAAGCCCATTACAGCTCCTCAGTTGTATTAACCCCCACTGCACTGAAAGATTATGTAGGTGGGGAACCATTGGAAGAATAAGATTACTACTGAACTAGATGACAGAAGCACAAGGAACACATCACACTGAAGGTAAGTAATATCCCTTGTGCTTATTATTTGTAAAGCGCTGTGCACACTGTTGGCGCAACATAAATCCTCAACAGTAATAATAATAATTGTTTTAAGTATACTTAGGCAATAACTTGGAGGTTGGATGAAGGATTTAGTGGAGAGCTGGAGTATGAAGAGTATAGAGGTTTGTAGCCAAAAAAAGGGACAGGATCTGGTTCCAAAAGAGGAACAGTTTCTTTAAATGAGGGACAATTGTGACATACAGTATGCTTAAGGCTGGTACATACAGGCCAATGGCTGTGAGTGCTGATCATTGGGTTCTGGAGGGGGGGACATTCCCCCTGTCAGAACACAATAGCTCAGCGAGGGGAGATCACTGCACTAACATTACTTAGTTAGTACGGCGACCTCTTAGTTGAGTTAAACCCGCTGGGTTGAATGGGAAAAAAAATACCAATGTGCACACCGCAATACTCACATGGGTAAAATTACAAAATGAAAATCATATTTGGCAGAAAGATGGGTGAAATCATTAAGGGCCCCTTCAGATTGGTGGGGGCAGATGGTAAAAATGTATGATAGTGGCCATAGGCAAACAATGTTTAGCTGAAGTAGGGGGATACTAAAACCCTGAACATGAACACCAAATCAAAACTATAATTTGGACCTGATTGTATATTTGAGGCAAACTTAAAGCCATTTTGCTCCTTCCCTAAATGTATAATCTGTCTTGCAAAGCAACATATCAATCATAAAAACAACAGTCACATGTGACTCAACAAAATGTTCCTTCAGAGATAGAAGACTATTACATTGTGTGTTTACACATTGGGTACTTGTCAGCAAGAGCCCATTAACAATGCACAATACCATACAGTATTCTTCAAGGAAATGCATCGGGTTTATTGTTATTTTCTTAGCATTGTTATTATGCTAATAGCAAGGCTAAATAAACTCTCAAGAAAATCAGTTTATGCTGACAGGGAAAATGACACAATCAATTTATTAGGTAATATATCTCCCTGGCAGTCCTTTGCATGTTTTAATTCCACAAGATTACAAACACTTCCCAGCAAAAGTATATAAGTACTTTGTATTCCTTCTGATGTTCCCAGTGCAAAAAGAGTCGCAGAGCAAAATAATGTCCTTGTCTGTCCCTTCCCCATACAAACCTCCAATCAAATTTAATAAAGCTAGTTTGATACAATGCCAGCCTACACTAGGTTTACCCTTGGTCGACTTTAATAGGGTCAAAAATATTTTCACATTGGCAGTGTACGCATTAATCATTTTTCCAGAGGATTTAGAAAATTGAAAGAGACAAGGCCAAGCAAAATTTTAAATTAATTGGGCCTACCCTAGCATTCAAGGGTCACCTTGTGTCAGTTGTCCCACATTTTCCAGGTCAAAGAGTTCCTGTGTATCCTACATCTGCCATGAGGAGAGATCCATGCTGTGGGCTCACAAAGGTGAAAGAATTTCTCTCTGAAAGTGCGAGTTTTCTTACGAGCTACTGCAATAATTACAGCTTCTAGATAGTCGCCAGACACTAAGCACTTAAATAATGCACGCTCGGCTGACGCCTTTACTTGTGCCTCCTCTAATGCAGTGGCCATGAACATTTCAAAAATGCTCTGTCACTTGCTATAAATCTGCTAGCTAACAATATTATTTAAAGGGAAAATAGATTTTAGAACTGAAACTGATCAGGGACAAAACCTGCTTTAAGTAATATTTAAACAGGTGTGCATACTTAAATATAGGGACAGTATCAATGGCAACATTCTGAAATCTCACAACTTACAAAACTGGCCAAAAAGCTAATGAATACAATAAAATGGTTTTCTAGCTCAATAAGTAACATGACCCAGCCAAGTCTCACAGACTCCATTGTTAAATCCTGTTTTAATCATATCTAACCACCACTCCTCCCCACTTCCCCATAAAAATGTAAAATATTGCTGGTTACCAGTTCTTTAGTAAGGCATCTGAATTTCTTTTCCTTTTTTTTTTCCAGTTTTTCCCTTTCTTCTTTTTTATTCATCTGGTGATTCTGCAAATAACTCATCTCAGGGTGGCTACGCTCACTTCTCTACTGTATCTATAAAGGGGGGGTCACCCTGGCTGGATGTCAAGCATGTCTTTATTTCTTTATCCCTTTTACACAAAGGTTGGGGGGATCAGTAGCAACAAGATAAAATTGTTTGATATATCAGTTTAGCTCACATGAGGTAACAAGAACACTGAATTTCTGGCATGATGAACAGATATTTTCTGTACTTTCTTAAATTTTTCTTAATGTGAATAATAAAAAGGAATGCAGGCACTTCCGGTTCCGGCGCCGAATGCGGTAGACGCTCGCTTCATCGGCTCCCGCGGGCGGCCCCGATAATCTGCATAAAAAACCCGCCAGACCACCCATCCGGACCCCGCTGTCGGCTCCTATACCTCCGGGCGACCCCCTGGTAACTTTACATAGCCGCCATGGACAAATTTCTGGAGAAAAGCGGCCCGCGCGCTCCGCCGGGTCCGCCGCTAATCGAGGCCTCGGTCTCGGCCCTCCCCGCGGCTGCGGCGGAGGCCTCTCAAATGGACACGGCAGCTCCTCCATCACCCGCTGTTCCTTCCTTGGACCCCCAGTCAGATCGCATTGCCCAGACTGTGGTGGCCCTTCTATCCCCCACTATTTCGGCAGCAGTCCAAACTGCTGTAGCTGCAGGCATGCAGGGCATTGAGAAAAAGCTCACAGAGCACTCTCACAGGCTGCTTGAAGTGGAGAATCGTGTGGCTAGTATAGAGGAAGAGATATACAGTTCCCACAGTTTTGAACAAGCCCAGGACAAGACGAACCAGTTTTTAATGCAAAAAGTGGAGGACTTGGAGAATAGAGCGCGTAGGAGTAACCTCCACTTTATTGGGATACCGGAGTCTATGCCGCCATCATCCATCCCAGACCTCTGCTCCAAGCGGATCCCGCAGGCTTTGGGCCTGCAAGGACTCTGTGTTGTCGAGAGGGCCCACCGCATGGGAATTCACTCATCTGAACGCTCCACGCCGCGCCCGATCATAGCTAAGTACTTGAACTATGCCGACAAATCCGCGATCCTTCAAAAATTCAGGCAATCCAAATCTCTCCAGATCGATGGCGCAAAAGTCCTGATTTTGGCGGATTATTCAGTGGAAGTGGCTAAGAAGAGAAAAGCTTTTCAGACAGTATGCTCAAAGCTGCATCAAGCTCAAATCTAATTTACTTTGGCATACCCAGCGACACTTCGGCTGCGTGCACCCTCAGGTGAACAACTTTCCTTTCAGGACCCATCGGAAGCGGAAGCTTTTGCCCGCTCTCTCCACGCGGGTGGGTCAGACATCCTTTTGACTAAAGCATCCTCGGCCCAACGCCCCCTGGTCCCAAGGAGTCCACGCAAGGAATCTCCCAAGAGGCAAAGGTACTCTGATGTTGTCGGCGGCAACCGATCCCTCCCTCACCGCTGAAGAGCTCCTGACTTCTGCACAAGGCACTCTCCTCTTCCGAGGACGTCTAGTAGGGATCACGTAAAGTATTGCCTCCTGCACTGGTTATTTTTTTTTCTCTCTTTAGCTGACTTTTGTCCCCCCCAGGGTAATACCTGGGGGCCGGTTGAAGATCCCTCCCTCTGACTCATCTTTATAGTTTTCTCTGTTTTATGCACTGTAGCGTTACATATATGTTTTCCTCATCATAGGTAATGTGGATTGCAAGGTTCTGTTGTGACGTTTCTAGCATTGAGTACCGCCACTTTTAATGCTGCATTTGGGTTATGCCTCGGGCACTTGCTCCCTCCCCCCCTCCGGGGGTCGGGTACGGGAGGCCATCCACCTTTTCTGCTCCCCCTCTTGTTTAGAGGTGTCTCGGGACGGGATGGTTGAAGTCCTGCTTGGGACCGCACCAAGGGTCTCGCCGGTGGCCGCACATGCAGCATTCGGAAAAAAGTAAGGTCCATGTTGCACTTTTCTCCGTTTACCCGTTTGTTTTTCCTCTTCCTCCTCCCTATCACCTTTCCCATTATTCCTCTTTTACCCCTTTTGCCCCTGGTTCCTCGGTTGGTAACGACCATTACCTGGTATAACCTATTACACTCGCCTACAGCACCCTGTCTCTCCTCCACCTCTTCTCCTGCTAGATCTATATGGGATGCCATGCCTTTTACAGTATTATATATCTCCCCTCCTGACCCTCCATGAGGATTCTCTCTTGGAATGTCAGGGGTCTAAGATCCCCACACAAGCGGATGAAGGTTTTAAGACACCTTAAGAGGCTTAAGGCCGACATTGCCTTGTTGCGGGAGTCCCATCTCTCCTCCGATGACTTTTTCCGGATGAAGAAGTTATGGGTGGGCACGGTGGTGGGTTCAGCTGCCCCGGGTCGTAAGGCAGGCGTGTTGATTCTAATCCATAAGCGGCTCTCCTGCGACGTCCTTTCCCTCTCGTCGGATACTGATGGACGCTATATCTCCGCCCATCTAAAAATAAATGATAGGGAAATAGTGCTAACTAACGTATACGTTCCCAATATCCCAGACCAACTATTCTATCGACATCTCTCTGCCCATCTTCTCAAATATCCCCATATCCCACACCTCATAGGTGGCGACTTTAATTCTCTCATGGACCCCCTCTTAGACAGGTCCACGATGATCCCTAAATGCACCCGTTCGGCACCCCCAGCACTAGGCTTGATGACGCAGGTGATGGAATCCCTCCATCTTACGGACGTATGGCGCCTACATCATCCTGCTGGTAGAGACTTTACATTCTATTCTCATCCCCACAACGTATTTACCAGGATAGACTATTTTTTTGCCTCGCCCAGTGCTCTCCATAGGATTGAGGACCCAGACATACATGAAATTGTCATCTCTGACCATGCCCTCATCTCCCTGACTTTAGATCCTCCTGACAAGCAGGCGGACTCTACTTTGTGGCATTTCCTGGGGTACCTCCATAACGACTCGGACTTTCAGGCATACTTGGCTAGGGCGTGGGAGTAGTATGCAGAGGCAAATGTCTCGCACGTCTCGCAGCCCAGTTTGTTCTGGGAGGCGGGCAAGGCATTCCTCCGCGGCAAGATTATATCCTATGCTTCGGCTTATAGGAAAAATGCTACGAAAAACTATCATCGAGCAAGTGAACGGCTCAGGCTGGCCCAGCGTCTACTGCTGACCACAGACTCCCCCGCACATCGTCAGGAGTGGACCTTAGCCAAGCAGGCCTTTGAAACGTGGGTGGATAATTTGGAAAATATTAAACGTGCTCGTTTCTCGGCACTGTTGCATAAATTTGGGAACAAGGCCGGTAAACTTATGGCGAGATTATGCGGGGCGCCCTATAAACCCACACATATTGCTTCCCTCCGTAACTCCTCAGGCATCACTGTATCCACCCCCACAGAGGTAAAGAAAACTATGAGGGATTTTTATGCTACCCTGTACTCCCCTGACCACTTTGACGACCAACAAGCCCGTTTCTTTTTGGAAAATGCTACTCTTCCTAAAGTCTCCCCTTCTCAGTTAGAAGCGTTAAACACTCCAGTGACCCTTCAAGAGATTCAAGACACGGTAAAACTCCTCGCCCCTAATAAAGCCCCAGGTCCGGATGGCTTTACCGGGGAATTTTATAAAGCAACTATAGAGGTAATTGGCCCCACCCTACTAGAGGTGTACTCTGCCCTATGGACCGGAGGATCATACCCTCCCTCTGGAAATCAGGCCATAATAAAATTACTGACAAAGAAAGGGAAAGACCCCTTGGAACCTGGATCCTACCGGCCGATTTCCTTGCTGAACCTGGATGTCAAAATCCTGTCTAAGATTCTGGCCTCCCGTCTAGCTCACATCATGCCGTCCTTGATAGACCCAGCTCAATCTGGATTTACCAAGGGGCCGCCTCAAACATCCGCAAGGTTCTTTTGGCATTAGAACGGGCCAGGGTCTCCTCGGGGGGGGGATGTGGCTATCATCACCCTGGACGCGGAGAAGGCCTTTGATAATGTGAACTTTGATTGGTTATCCAAGGTTTTGGCTTCATTTGGCTTCTCTGGACCGTTCACTCACATTGTCAGAGCCATGTATGCCTCTCCTGCGGCCCGGCTGTGGGTGGCCGGGTCCCTCACCGAGGAGTTCCGCTTGTTTAAGGGCACGAGGCAGGGATGTCCCTTGTCTCCTCTACTTTTTAATCTGGCCCTGGAATCCCTGTCTAGATTCCTGTTGGATAAGGCACCCCTCCATGGTATTATGGTTGGATCAGGCGAGTTACGTTTGTCCCTTTTTGCGGACGATGTGCTAATTTTTACTAGAAACCCCTTGTCCGACATGCATACCATCGTTTCTATTTTTGACAGATTTAAACTGTGTTCGGGCCTGCGGATAAATTACGCTAAGAGTGAAATCCTCCCCCTAGGAAACCTGCCCCCTCCAGCAAGGGCTTCCACCTCCCCCTTCACTGTCGCTCCCTCACACATAACGTACCTAGGCATTAAGATTGGCAAAATCCCATCTTCCATCTACACCCTGAACTATCCTCCTCTTTTTCAAAAGCTTTCTAATGAACTAGATAGTTGGATGGATCTGCCTCTCTCGCTCCTGGGGCGATGCCACTTGGTGAAAATGGTCAGCTTTGCACGGCTACTGTACCCGTTGCAAACACTTCCCTTGTTGTTAAAGCATAAGGATATTAAGCTGCTGACCACTAGTATTTCTAAATTTGTATGGCGAGGCAAGAGACCCCGTATATCTTTCAAAAAACGATGTCTTCCCAGGAGCGAGGGTGGTGCTAGTCTTCCTGATATCAGGCTATACAATTTGTCATGCCTTCTTAGAATATCCCTGGATTGGCTCTCTGAGTCATCCCAATACTCAAATTTTGTATTGGAGTCACAGATGTCTACTCCATTTTCGCTGGCAGCTCTCCTACATGTCAAATGGAAATCCATGCCTCCAGCACTTCAGCATAATGTGCTCTTACGGGACACAGTGATTGCCTGGAGGGAATCCAGGAAACGCTTGAAGCTCCCCCCCTTTATATCCAAGTATTTACCTATTCAGGGCAACCCCGCCTTTACTCCAGGAATACAGTCGGACTACTTCAATGTGTGGCAAAGGAAAGGCCTGCAAAAGTTCGCGGATCTCTGTGACCACGCCACGGGCAAACCCCGGTTACCGCAGGAAGTCCTGGACACTTACAAATTACCGGCCTCACACTTCTTCCCTATAATGCAATGTCATAGTTTCATCCGCTCATCTAGTCTCACCTCTGCAAACAGGTTTCTTGATCCCCTGCTGGACCCCTTGATGCATTCAGGGACCTATAGTATATCTGAAATTTACAAACCATTCCAGAAACTTACATCCATTCACCAAGCTAATTCCTCGGCGGCCAATTGGGCCAAGGACTTTCCCCTGGAAGATCTGGTCACAAAGTTGTTCCAAGGATATAAACACACCCTTCGTCTGACACCCAACGAAACGTGGAGGGAAACGCAGTTGAAAATACTGCATAGAGCCTATATTCCTTTCACGTCAATCGGTAATGCTCCTCTTGCAAGTCTATGCCCCTACTGCAGGACTAATCGTCCATCACTGAGCCATCGATTCTGGTCTTGTTCTTTTATTTCAACTTTCTGGGACCAGGTGCTGGCGCTAATACGACGGGTTACACTCCTTCAGTTACCAAAGGATCCTTTACTGCTTATCTTTGGATATTGGGACAAACATCTACAGATATGGACTAGCCGCCCCCTCCCCCACTCACGCAGCTGGATCCTCACCTGTCTATTAATTGCTCGCAGAGTTATTCTTGCCAATTGGATTAAAACTGTGGGCCCATCAGTATCTCAGGTTCACCGCGAACTCTTAAGCCTTATGACTAAGGACCGGCTCAACGTGGACTCCAACCTTCCATCCTCACTTGATCGTTTCTCCAGCAAATGGCAGGATTTTCTGGATTCGCTACCCAAAAATGTCAGCAATGTCCTGGTAGTGGATAATTTTGTATATGATGCTCCAGGGTAGGGAATTCTGTGCTGTAGCATAGGTGTTTTTCTTTAACATCCCTTGGTCTTACCTACACCCTTCCTCACATCCCGTCCCCTCCACTTTTTGTCCGCCCTATTTCCCTTCTTCCCAAATGTTCCCCCCTCCTATGGCATTCAAGCTGTTCAAGTGTACAAGATCCATCCAACTAGGGTTCTAGTATGTTAGTTTCATCGGATTTGTTTCGTTTAAGTGATGTATCCCCTCTCCCCGGGTCAGATTTGAGCTCCTTTCCTTGCTCGGCCTCTGACTCAGAAGAAAGGTTAAAAATGTATGGTTCGATGTTATCTCCTGTTTGAAATGTACCGCACATTGACTTCAATAAAGTTTCTTTCAAAAAAAAAAAAAAGGAATGCAGCCACCACAGGACCAGTAAGCTGCATATTAAATTTTTTTCTCTCGTGTTTAGTTATACATTAAAGTGATTGTAAAGCACACTTTTGAATTAAAATACAAAAGATGTTATATTTGCTCTGTGCAATGGTATTGCACAAAGCGGTCCCTTACCTCCTCTTCTAGAGTCCCCTGCCAGCTCTGTCTGCTCCTCCTTTCCTGAGGCATCCCTTCCGCAAGCCCTCTACTGAGGGGGCACCAGTGCAGGCATGTTTGCCAGCCCAGCTGTGTGCATCCATAGTGCATTCATAGATACACTCAGTGTGGCTCAGCCACACCACCATTCCCTCCTCATAGGATTTGATTTCTCATGTAAAACCAGGAAGAGGGGAGAGCAGGGCTGCAGTCGAGGCTTCTGGGGTGAAAGACAAAGTATTAAATATTTTTATTGAGCACATATGTATCATTATTATTGCAGTGTTTACCATAGGGCCCATTCACACAAGGCACAATGCAGTGGTGTGCTCTGGGAAAAAAAAAGGTGGCATGCTATACTTTCTCTCAGCACAGTATCGTGTGATGCAATCAACCACATTGCACGAGATTTTTAAAAAAAGTTTGTCTAGCAATGCACTGTTTCCAACACACCAGCGGCTGCGACCTTAGGCAGCTACTGGTGTAAATTTAAGCCCTAAATTAATGAGGTCTAAGGGTCTATTTTTCTAAAGCACTGTGTATCATCTACAATTGAGTTTTTTTGTTTTTTTGTCAAATCAAAAATGCTCATTTTCTGGGCTAATAGGTAAAGGCTTATCAAAAAATAGCATGGCGGTGGACACTGCCCTGCGGAATCTGTAGAAATGCAAAATAAAAAATAAAAAATGTAATTTGACCAGGAGCAGTGATTTTTTTTAAATCACTGATATTTACTGTACAAAGGAAACTTATTTTAAATTGCCAGCAAATGGCATTTCCTTTCTGGCTTCTTTAAAAAAAAAAAAAAAAAAAAAAGACACATGGAACCCTTCAAAGGTCTCCCAAAATATTTGATTCTGCTGTGGATTTTAAGGGGTACCTCATAAAAAAAAAAAGTTTGACGTCCCCAAGAAATCTGTTTTTGTATAAATAAATACATAAAATAAATAAATATATAAATAAAATGCAGAAGGCCTCCCTAAAAATCGATACCAAACACTTATTCTGAGCATACAGGAAAGGTTGATGATGTATATTTGCCCCGCCCTTCCTAAACCATACAAAGTCACATGCCCTTACCATGAGGGGATGTCTTACAGGGGAGGACCCCTACTGACAAATCCCCCTGTCCCTTTAGTGATAAGGACAAGGGTCTATTCCCCACAATCTAGTGGTTATGGGGGTCTGTTGGTGGGGAGCTTTTAAGAATTTGGAAGCCCACCTTAAAAATAAGGGGGCCCTGAGATACCAGTCCTCGCCACATAAACGAGTACCCCTATTCATTCACAAACAAAAAAATGTAGCCTAAATATAGACACCCAAATGTCCTTTATAAAAAATAAGAATGCCAAAAAAGTGGCTGTAAATCTATCATCAATCACAATGTCTGCCAACTCACTCAAATTTTTGGGGCAGTGATTTTACGGCCCTCCCTGCCCTTTAGCCTATGTTGACAGGGATTCCCAGCAATGTAAGCAATGTACCAGTGACAGTGATTGTAGATAGAGATGCAGCAGTTGTCAGAGCCCGCTGCTTCCTTAGAAACTATTGTCAGCTGGAAGTTGTTATATATATATATAGAAGTGGTATAAAAACTCCTTCTATAAATAATGCTAGGCTCCCACCAAACAGGGGGCCAAATGGACAAAAGTTTGGGCCTTCATTCCAAATGTCTGAACAGCAACAGATTCTGCTTCAAGCAGAACTAAAAGGCTGTGTTAAGAAAATTGCTGGCAGGTAGGATTTATTGCAGAAGAGACACTGGGGGTTGATTTACCAAAACTAAAGACTGCAAAACCTGGTGCAGCTGGGCATAGTAGCCAATCCGCTTCTAACTTCATCTTGTTCAGTAGTGATGGGCTGGATGTTTAACATCAGTTCATGTTTAACATAAGTTCAACTCGAACGTTGGGTGTTCGTATGTTTCCTGAACACACGAACACCCAGGCTGCTTGACAGGAAGTTTGTCCACCAACAAGTGCCCCATAATGCACTGCGCTCTTGCAGTGCATGCATTAAGTGCTGGTCATTGGCCAAAGCATGCACCTGACCTGCATGCTTTGGCCAATCACAGCACAATTTACTGTCAGAGCCATGATTGGCCAAAGGCAGAGGGCCTTTGGCCAATCATGGCTCAGGGGCTAAGTCCACACCCCACACTATATAAGGCTGATGCTTACATGGCAGCCGTGTATAGTGTGTTAGGAGTGGAGATTAGGCAGGTAGTTAGGGGATCGTGTGTGTTCAGTCAGTTTATTACAGTCAGTGTAGTTTAGTGCTGTGCTTTTTCTTGTGTAACAAAAGTGTAGTGCTGCCACTGACATGTTGTTTTATACAACACATCTGTGTCACCGCACTGATCACATTTTTTTTTTATTGATAATTTTTTTTTCTTTTTTGCAGTATCAGGTTCCGTTGCTGCATTATTAGTCTCCCTTCTGTGTCGCGGGTGGTATTCCTTCTGCATCAGCAGTAATTTCTTTTTTCTTTTCTTATTTTGTGGCGCAGTAGCAGTAATAATATTTAGGGCATAATGCTGTCCCCCTTCTGCATCACAGGTGCTATTCCTTCTGTGTCAGCAGTAATTTTTTTAAATGTTTTTTTGTGGCGCTTGTGGCGCAGTAGCACTAATAATATTTAGGGCATAATTTGCTGTCCCCCCTTCTGCATCGCAGGTGCTATTCCTTTTTTTGTGGTGCAGCAGCACTAATTTGGCTTTAAGTTTTCTTTATTATTAAAACTATAATAAAATGGTTTAGAGTGCACAAAGCACAGAAATATTCCACCCATGCACCATATTCCCTTCCCACACGCTATAATAAAAAGTTATAAAAATCCCCCCAAAAAAACCCCCATGAAAAGTGGTGGTCTTTGACATTGTGCATCCTCCGCAGGTGGGGCACATTTGTCCTTTTTTTTCCGGTGCTGGCTCTGTTACTGAGCCACAACATGCAGAAGAGTTGGTGGAGTAGATAACTAAAGTGTCCTCATCCTCTGTCACCGAGGCTCATACTAGTTTGCCTTAAACTGCAGCTGACAAAGTGGCCTATTCCACAGGCTCCTTGTCCACAGCTACTCCTTCCGTAGCCCCACCATCATGCACGGAGCAGTCACCTGAATTATTCAATCATAGTGTCAGTTACATGCTGCTGGAGGATGGGCAACAATTTTAATGCTCTGATGTTGGTTCCCAGGTTGAGGAAGGGAGTAACGTGAGCCTAGGTAGAGGGGATGTCAATAACGGACAAGAAACTAGCAGTCATGTTCCCCCAGCTGGAGCATATTGCCAAGTTTGCTCCAGTGATGAGGAGGGAGGGGATGGTGAGGACACTGACTGTACTTGTGTGCTTGAGAGAACAGAGGAGGAAAATGAGGAGGAGAAGGCACAACTCCAATGAGGCAGAATGTCCTCCAGGGGCTGGCTTAAGGGAAGCCACCTGATTGCATCACACCACAAACAGGTGCAGGGCGCTGCTAACTCCCCGCTGACTTCTAAAAGTTAATTGGTGTGGGATTTTTTTCAACATGTGCAGCAGACCGCAGCATTGCTGTTTGAAATCTGTGTGGCACCACATGCTTGACAAGACATTTAACGACCTGCCATGAAGTCCATTGGCAACAGCACCTGAAAGACCCACATCATAAAAAAATGCAGACTTCTCCTTGCTCCTTATCTGGGATCTCTACCCCTACTATACCTCAAGTCTTCTCAAAAACCTACACTGAGAGGGATGATGGTCTAGTGATAGGTGCCACAGGTACTTGCACCCAATCTGCTAGCCACCTTTTCATCTGGTAGACTCTGCCCCCTTTCGTGAAATTGTGGAATGTGCTGTACCACAGTGGCAGGTTCCAAAAATACATTTATTTTCACATTAAGCCATTCCAGCTCTGTACCATCATGTGGAAGGCAATGTTTTGGCCACGTTGGACAGAGCAGTCAGTGGCAAGGTTCACATTACTGCTGACTTGTGGTCCAGCAGGCAGGGTCAGAGACATTACATTTCCTTTACGGTGCACTGAGTAACTCTGCTGGCAGCTGGGAAGGATGCAGGACAGAGTTTAGTGCTGGAGCTTGTTTCGCCACCACACCTCCAAAATCTGGTGGTAATTCTACCACATCTGCTCCACCTCCACCTTTTCTCCTTTCTGGCCTCTTCTGCTGAATTGTCCTCTGAACCAACCGTGCTCCCTAAGCGTTCAAGGGGCTACGCAACCAGTCAGGCTGCAAGATTCTGTCAGCTCTGCAGGGGCAGGCCCAGGTGGTTGACATGATGGCAGCTTGAGCCAGGAATGGTTTTATGCGACAATGGCACCAACCTTCTCTCCGCCCTCCGACAGGGACACCTGACACATGTTCCATGCTTGGCACATGTCCTGAATTTGGTGGTGCAGTGTTTCTTGAACAGGTATCCGGGGTATCCAGGCTAGCCAGAAAAGGCCAGAAAAGTCTGTGGCCATTTCAGGCGTTCATACACTGCAAGTGCTCGGCTGGTTGACATTCAACGGGAATTCAGCCTGCCCACCAACCGTCTCATTTGTAACATGCCCACCAGGTGGAACCCAACATTGGCAATGCTGCAGCGGTGGCACATGCAACAGAGAACCATCAATGAGTACCTGAAGGAGTATGGAACAAGGACAGACTCAGGGGAGATTGGCTTATTTTCGCCTTGCCAGTGGCTGCTGATAAAAGATGTATGCACTTTCCTGTCACCATTTGAGAATGCCACAAGGATGGTGAGCCGCGACAATGCATGCATCAGTGACACTTTCCCTCTAGTCTTCCTGCTGGAGCACATGCTTCATGGAATCATGGACAGGGCACTTGAGGCAAAACAGCGAGTGGAAGAGGAGGACTTCCTTTCCTCACAAGTCCCCCTTTATGCAGATACCATTCCTGCGAGGCCACAAAACACACAGGAGGAAGAGGAGGAGGAGGATTGTGGCAGCATTGACATAGATGATAACATACAGAAGTCTTCAATGGATGGTTTTCATTCCTCAGAAACCCCAGGAGTTGTCTGGGGAGAGGAAGTTCCTGACAATGTCCTTCTTAGTGACCCAGAGGACTCAGAATCTCATGCCTCCTCAAACTTATGATGCATGAGCTCCCTGATTCTGCAAAGCCTGCAAAAGGACCCAAGAATTTGTGGTATCAAGGAGAGGGATCATTACTGGTTGGCAACCCTTCTTGATCCACGTTACAAGGGTAAAGTTGCAGAGCTCATCCATCCTTCACAAAGGGAGCAGAGGATGAAACATCTTAAGGATCCCTGGAAGAAAAATTTGTGTAACACCTTTCCAGACAGTGGGAGGTTTTGTGACGGATAAAAGAGTGTGTCTGTCCACAGACTCTGTTGACCGGCTGACATTTATCAAAATTAATCAGTCCTGGATCAACAGTAGCTATCGAGCCCCTGATGCTGATGTAACTGATTGAATTTGCTAGAGATCTGGGATCCCTTGAAGACTGCCTATGCCGCTTATCCTACTCCTGAATCTTAATTATTCCAGCTTCCAATAATGTTTTTGAAATAGGGCACCACCAACAGCCAAGGCCCAATTTTTTTGCACCTGCAGGTGCGTGTAATTTCATTTTTTTTTCACATTTTTAACAGCAGGGCCTGTTCCTGCACCCAACAAGAGTAACTGTGAGGGGTTACAGTGGCACCACTAAAGATGGGTAAACAGTTTGGGCCGAGGATACGTTTGGCCTAAACATTGCCCATTCAGGTACTCGTCTAACATGTGAACTTTCTCGGCATTTAGCGGGATGTTTGTCCACCGAGTGCAGTCAATAGGTTGTTATGACTTCCCTGCTGAGAGCTGAATTAAAAAAAATAATTGTATGGCTTTTAAGGGGAACCCCATGACAAAATTAGGCAAATAAAAGGCGTGGGGTCCCCCCAAAATCTATACCAGGCCCTTTGCGTCTGGTATAGATCTGAAGGGGAACGCCACGCCAAAATGAAAACAAAAAAAGCCAAGCCTCCCCCCCACCCCAAAGCACCGACCCTTTCATGTTAAGGGCGTGTGGTATGGTATGGTTCAGGAGGGGGGATGCTCAATCATCCCCCTTTCCTGACCTGCCAGGCTGCGTGCTCGGGTAAGGGTCTGGTATGGATTTTGGGGGGTTCCACTTAAAATTTATATCAGACCCGAATGGAGCTAACAAAACATTAGAGCCGTGAGCAAGTTTAAATAAAATTTTTTTCCTTTAGAAATGTATTACTGCAGCAGGCTCCATACATCATACAGATGCGCCACTTTACAGGCACATTAAAGGGACCCCCCAGGTACGATATTTAAAGGAATTTTTATTGTTTCACTTTAGGTATCATTAAAATCACTGCTCCTTTAAAAACTATAGTTTAAAAAAATTTGCATTGATACATGTCCCCTAGGGCAGTACCCAGGTCCCCATAAACTTTTTTTTTTTAATGACTTGCATATAAGCCCTTATATAAAATGAGGACTTTTGATTTTTTCATGTTCGTGTCCCATAGACTTTAATAGAGTTCGCATGTTCACCAAAACTTGTTGGAGATGTTCTGGTGCAAACTGAACAGGGGGGTGTGCAGCCCATCCTTATAGTTCAGTTAAGCTTTGACAAAAAAAAAGTAAGCTGATTGGTTTCTGTTTCTGTGCACAGCTACACCAGATTTTGCACACTCCAGTTTTAGTAAATCAACCTCTGTATGTCTCCTCTGCAATAAATGTTTATGTTTCACCTGTCAGCAATTGCTCAGTGTACAATCTTGCATGCCTTGAATGCTGAGATGAAGTTTATGTTACGTCAATCTGGCCTGGCTAATCAAGATGGCTGAAGACTGGGGAAAGATGTCAGCAACAATAGATTAACAAGGGGGTTTACCAACTGTAGAATTAATATCACTTAAACAAGAGGTGCATAAATAGTACACTGTAAATGCAGTATAGTTTTGGGCACAAGTTCACAAAAAGGATATTGGGGAACTGAAGAAAGTGCAGCTATGAGGAAAGACATGGAGCAGCTCAGCTATGAGGAAGGATTAGCTGAACTGAATTTATTTTCTCTTGAGAAGAGGAGATTAAGGGAGCATATGATCAACATGTATAAATGCCTAAGTGGTCCATATAGTGAACTTCTGGAGGAAAATAGATTTAATCTCCAAATATGGAAAGGCATCTTCACAGTAAGAGCTATGAAAATGTGGAATAGACTCCATCAAAAGCTGGTTCTAGCTAGCTCAGTAGATTGTTTTTTTTTTTTTTTAAAAAGGCCTGGATCTTTTTCAAGATACACATAACTGGATACTAATATTTAGAGGTAAAGGTGATCCAGGGAATATCTGATTGCTTCTTGGGGGATCAGGAAGGAATTTTTTTCCCCCACTGGAGCAAATTGGATCATGTTTTATTGGGGGGGGAGGGGGGGGTTGTCCTCCTCTGGATGAACTGTGATTATAGGATTGTGTATATTTTTTTTCCCTTCTGTTGGTTGAATTGAATGACTTTTTTCAACCAGACTTACTATGTAACTATGTATTCAGTTAATAAAATTGCAGAACAGTGAGAAGAACCGTAAAGGCAATCACTGCATTGCAATACTAAGAAGAAAACACAGCCTAAATAAGCAAAACATTAATATGCATTTATAAAGGTTTTTACACTCAATCTAAGTTCATGAGAGAGAACACAAAACTCATTTGAGCATTTTAAATTCCAATTTTATCTAAAACTTTCTTTTTAGTTTTTAAAAGATTTTGAAGTGTTCAGAACTTCTGTCAGGTTTGCAGTTCTGTTTTTTTCCCCATTATAGCTATTTTCCCTTTTTTTCTGACTCATTTCGCTAGGAAAATATATGAAGGGAATTATAGTAGCATCAGGGAATGAGAAAACAGAAAGCAATAATTAAAAAAAATAAAAAATCCCCCTTTACTAAAAAAATATAGTTTTGGTGAGATAAAAGAAAAATGGTACAAATGTTTATAGAAAATATATTACAAAGCAGACATAAACAACAGTAAAACAAAAGGTATTTAAAAATGACCAAACTACCTAAGGCCCCTTTTGCATGATTGGACCACCTGTCCATTTTTTTAGGCAGGCCTGATCGAGCCCCCCATTCTACTCTATTGGGAGGCAGATGTCAGCGAACATGTGTCCGCTAACACCCACCTGGCATCTGATCCGACAAGATCCGCTGAAAACAGACAGATGGTGATATGTTTGCCACCCATCCAACGGGTCGAATTGGACATGCTGTCCGTTTTCATCTGATCTCCCCATAGAGGAGAACGAGACTCAACGGAGCGATCCCCACTGAGCTAGCCGAGTCTGTGAAAACGAATCTGCCCGTGTGAAAAGTGCCAATTACTTTAAATACCTAAAGAAGGTCAGTTTGGTCTTTGGTTGTTGTGGGTCCAATTTGCTTTTGCTTGCAGAGTAAGGCTGGCCATATGCAGTGCAAATTTCCATGAGTTGCAGGAAAGAAATTTGAACGATTCCCCCATCAACACAGACAATGCTGATAGGAGAATCGGAGCAATTGTCTTCTCTGCTAGCAACAATCACTGTCTTCTCCCAGCAGGGACGGCTTTCTCCACCCTCCACTCTCCCCCCCCCCCCCCCGCTGGGAGATGGCAGTGATTATCACTAGCTATCCCAAGTGAATCCATCAGGCTGGCTGCACCCAAGTTGTTTGATCGTTTAACTGGGTACAGTCAGCCTGCCCATTAATGGTTTAAATCTATATCTCAATCTTGAATCGATCTGTATATGACCAACCTAAGTCTATTCTAAAATGAGTCAGTAAGTCATAAATGACTCTTAAGTCTGGTACACACAGGCCGAATATTGTCTGGTTGTAGTCGGTTCAACAGAAACTGGCCGACATGCAGCCTATGTGTACAGCAGCCTGTATGACAGAAACTGGCTGAACGTCCAGCTTCTTTTAAACGGGCATGCTGGAAAAACAGCAGCCCATCAGCATCTGAACAGTGCTTGCAGGCAATGGCTTTGGATGCTGACCGGCGTGTTCTGGTGGATGGGCAGTCCCCCTGTCAGAACACATAAGCTCAGCAGACAGATCGCTGTACTAACATTGCATAGTTAGTCCAGTGAGCGCTGGGTGGAATGAAAAAAAAGCTGTCAGTGTGTATCTGATTTTAGTAACTTTAGTAGTTTTTATGGTACGATGAAAGCTCCAAAACTGTAAATGCATCTCATCTTGTCCCTGGATAGGGCATTATAGAATTAGCATGTACAATTAAAGGGTCTAAAAGGGTGTATCAATAAGTATGCTGTATTTTACTGTGCTCAGCAGATGCAACCTGAATGCCAACTATTCTTAATTGTAAATGCCAACTAAATCTAAATTCTAAACTATTCTATGTCCGCTTGACAAGGTTTTTCCATCCAACAACCAATATATTATTAAAAAGAATGAAATGTATTTCTGCGGCATCATCTTTCTGAACCATGTAATATAAGCATGTTTGGTGTCTAACTGATTGACATCTTCCCATACATCAATGTAACCACTTATTATTATAGTAACCCCATCACAGCAGGAATTATGGAATATGGATAGAGTTTCGTTTTGGTAGTTCAAGAAATTATTGACCTGTAGACCTGACACAGAGCTAAATTCTTGCAGAAGGTGAACAATATTGGTAGTGGAGATCAGCGGGGAGGTCACAAACAAGTGAATCATCCGCAATTAACCCACATTTGTGTTCCCGTGTGTCACAGCGGACACCCTTTATATCTGAGTGAGTTAGGATAGCAATGGCCAGAGTTTCTATGGCTATGGCAAAAATTAGAGGGGAAAGAGGACAGCCTTGTCAGGTCCCTCTTCTAATGTTGAAAGTGTCAGTATACCGTCCCAACATGCAAACTTCCCCACTAGAATTAGAGTAGAGCGAGTGAATATTTCCCAGAAATTTGAGACCAAAAGCCCAACTCTCTAGAATATCAAAGAGATACAGCTAAGAAACTGAATCAAAGGCCTTCTGAAGGTCAATGGAAAAGAGAAAGCCTTCTTGTGGGGTGCTTCCGTCCCATTGGGAGCAAAACAAGGAAATGATATCTATGGCTCTCCTAATTTGATCTGGGCCCTGCCTCCCTGGGATAAAACTCACCTGGTCTTTGTGAATATATGTCGCTTTGAAACTTGACAGTCTCGATGCAAGAATTTTTGTTAGAATTTTAAGATCATTATTAATGAGGGAGATTGGGCGATAGTTACCGACATCATACGTATCTTTCCTAGGTTTTGGATTGACTGAGATGTAAGCTAAATTCAAATCTCTGTCCAGGGGGGTACCATCACGGAAGGCATTGAAGAATCTAGCCATTGGGGAGGAAAGAGAGGAGCCAAATTTCTTATAGAAGCAAACAGAGAAGCCCTCATGATCAGGGGTTGAGCTGGACTTAAGAGACTAAAAAACTTCCAGGACTTAGAGATAGGCTTATCGAGAATTCCATTATGGTGTTTTGAGAGTTAGGGAGAACAAGAGACATATAGATCAGAGTAGAATGCCTGGAAAGTTTCCATCATCCTAAGGGGATTTTGAGTCATGTTACCTGCTGAGGAGCAAATTTTAGGGAAAGAATAGGGTGAGATGATTAGGACTAAGTTTGGTCGTTAGTAGGGCTTTAGGGTACTAGACATAGATTCAAAGAAAGCGGACGTTTTGAGCATATTATGAAACAAAAGGGTAAAGTCACTCCATCAATAGAACTCACAACCAGCAAATATTGACCATTACGGTTTTTTCATCACCCTTGAGAGGGAGAAGTTTAGACATTTGGAGAAGCAAAGTGCACGCCACATGTTTTATTTTCCACATTAGCTTAGTAGTATTGGGTGAAACTCTGGTGTAGGAAAGAGGGATTATAAGAGGTAGGGAAATGAGCCTTTTGCAAGACGATTATCTCTGTTTTTAAAGTGTGATATAGTTGGAATAGTTTCTGTAGTATCACCGGAGAGCTTAGACCCTGCACATTGTGAGATGTAATCTGTAAATGTGGGTTGATAGGCATAGAGTTAGACATGAATCAGAGGTTTGAACAACTTAATAGAGATTATAAGCTCACCCTGTGAAGTCAAGATCCCGGCTGAAGGGAGGCCAGCCAAAGGTCTCGTATGCCCCCAAATCTCCAAGATTCTGAGATGGGAATTCCTGGAAGACCTTGAAGGCGTAGAAAGCTAGTGAGAGGATATGTGAAAAAAAATGTGGAAAAGAGGAGAAAAAAGAGAGAGAGGGACAAGCCACTTCCCACCTTGATACCTGAAAAGGGTGACATCCCCAAAATCACCTGACATCGGTCTGTTCCTGAGAGGAAAACACAAGCCTCTCAGTGACAGATGGAGACGCAGTGCGGCCATTTCGACCCCTCCGCCTTGCAAAAGAGCTCTGATAAAGGGGGGAAACTCCGAAACGCGTAAGCGTTTTTTTTGGAGGTCCACATCCCACCATGGCCTGCATCAGTAGAGGAAGGCCAGTGGAGAGTCTTGGTGGTCCTTGATTGCACATGTTTGCCCGTGTTCCAACTTGTTTTGTGAGTACAATGTGTATGCTATTTTATTTTAATAAATTGTTTTAAAGATAATGCGCTAGGCTGGTGGGCCCTCTGTCCGTTCCTTTTTTAGAGTCTGTTTGGGTTACCATGACCTGTTGAGAGTGGCAGCACAGCTGGGACTACGTCCATTCAACCTGAATCGCATTCTCAGGATACCCGTTTCAGGATAACCCCTACAAGCGCAGGAGTCATTTGTCTTTTGACCATTTTGGCCTGGCCTGCCACGGAGCAGTGTCAAGCTAGCAAGATAGGTCTCATCTGACTGAGCCACAGGACATCGGGTCGTTCCTGGAGCGTTCCCCAGTCAAATGCTGGGTTCTCTGTTGGCTGTGGTGGGGTTCAGCCGGGCCAAACCCCACCACAGCCTTGTAATAGAAATAAGGATGACAGGTCCTCTTTATGGACCCAAAAATCTCTCTTGTACCTTTAAAAGCAAAAAATCATGCTTTAAAAAATTATTTTGACTTCCACTCTGGACTGTAAGTGACGTCATGACGTTGCTCCAGTCCTCCTGGGCCATAAAGGTGATCAAAGATGACCTACTCTTTGAACACCTCACAGAGCAGCCAGCGGCACTGTCAGATAGTTTCTCAGGCTAAGGGCAGAATCGGTAATCCCAAGAAACACCGGCAAGCAGCGAGATGTGGGGACATCCCCTCTAGCCACTTCTAAATGCATTCCAGAAGCTCATGAGCTGCTTGGAATGCTCTCATGGGAAAGCTAGCAGCCGGCTGAAAAAAAACATACAGAGGTTATGGTTGATAGCTTTAACCATAACCCTGCAAACTACTTCAAAGCCACAATGTATATATGCGTATTGTGGTCTTGAAGTGGTTAAAGTAATATTAAGCCTTTATTTTTTTTTTTAATCAAAGTAACAAACATGGTATACTTACCTGCTATGTAAAATGGTTTTGCTCAGAGCATCCCCGATCCTCTTTCTCACGGGTCCACCACTAGTGTTCTTGGTCCCTGGTCTGCAGGCTCTCTCCTGAGCCGTCCTGTCTGCATCTGTTAACATAGACAGGGTGACTCAGCCCTGCCCCCCACTCCCATCACAACATTTGATTGATACTAGTGGGAGCCAATGGTTCCCGCTGCTATTAATCTGCCCAATGAGGAGGGAGACAGTGGCAAGAGCCGCTGCTCTTATGCACATTACTGGATCGGATTAAGATCAGATAAGATTAAAGAAGGAATTCATTAAGGAATTTAAAAAAAGGAGAGAAGGCTGCCTAAGCTAAAACCAAAGCAACACTCAGGCCGCAGTATACAAAAAAAAACAAAAGGAAATATGCTCATAGGACTTTTCTGAGCGGTTCTGAATAAAATGGTAAAATAAAATATAAAAAACTACAAAAATTATTTTAAAATACATAAAAAACATGCACAGTTCAATTTCTTGTTGTATCTTCAATGTCAACAAATAGAACATGTATATACAAAGTACCATACATAATTGTTAGAACATATAATTCCCAATTCATAAAGGTTATAATCTCTACTCGTTTTGTGGGGTAGTGCCCACTTCTTCAGGAGACAGAAACAATTGAATTTTGTGTATATCTGTGGAGAGACCACGTCATAACAAAAACGAAATATTAGGAAACTCTGTTTGTATTAGAAAAGTGCATCCGTGTACATTGAATAGTTCGATTATACACAAAGAGTATACTCACACAAACGTTGATGGAATGAAGGATAGACTAAATGATGCAAGCCAAAGGGTAAATTTATAAACACCAGATCCTTATTCTGTGGAAATGAATCCACGAGAGAGGTTTCAACTGGGAGCTGATGGTGGTGAATGGACCCAGAGCCAAGCATATAAGAGGGGCCAAAAACACAGTACTACTGAAAAAAGGGAAAGGTGGGGCTCAAAAAATATAATACAATGCAAAAGCATGCCGGATAACAACAACTATGAAGAAGTGCATGGAAAATGCAAAAAAGAACTGGATTGCAGTGGATGAAAGGTGATGAAAAGTGAAAGAAGTAAGGGGTAAATATACTTGTACTCAGATTGAAGCAGATATACCCAAGAATATATCCAACCGTGAAAAAAGAAAGTGGATAAGAAGTAGTGGTATTAGAAAAGTGACATGAAGAGGTAGAAACAAAGTTGAAAGAAATCACCTGAAGATAACAGAAGAAGGAGCAGCAGAATGGCTGCTGCAAAGCACCCAACTGTGAGCCTGAACCCCTTTTAAATACTGTCCAAGGAGACATCCCCCCAGCAAGCATCATGAGATGGGCAAGGCTGAGAAATAGCCTAAAGCCACTAACAACAGGCAAGTGGAATGGTGTTGGGTTGCCGCCAAACACATGGCATGTGTAGTGTTCAGAGCACGTGGGTGACATCATCCGGAAGCAGTACGTCACTCACATTTGTGGGAAAAAAAAAGGTGCACGTGTATAGCACCTGGCGGACAATGGCCGACCGGGCACGTGCAAACTCAATGTGACAGTGCAAATATGTCTGAACCCATCACACAGGGAAAACCGATGAGTGAGAGGGAGGTGGATGCATGCTGAACATCTTTCCTTCTCCTTTTTTTATGAATTTTGAAATAAATGTTGTACCTTTTTAATATTTTGCTGTACCATTTTATTCAGCACCACTCAGAAAAGTCTCATGAACATATTTCCTTTTGTTTTTTGTTTTTAAGACTAGTGGGGGCAGGGGGGATCCTACAGTACAAAAGGTTTTTTTATCCTGAGGCTTTAGAACCACTTTAACCTTCTTCACCCCTGGAGGTTTTACCAGCTTCATGACCAGGCTATTTTTTGTGAAATAGCACTGCGTTATTTTAACTGACACTGTACCAAAATATAATCACTTCTGTGGTTTTTATTTTTTGCACTATAAACAAAAAAAGACCCACAATTTTGAAAAAAATATATATATTTTTTACTTTATGCTATAAAACATATCCAATAAAAAAATTTAAAAAATCAAATATATTCATCAATTTAGGCCAATGTGTATTCTGCTACATGTTTTTATAAAAAAAAAAAAAAATCCCAATTTAGCATAGATTAATTGGTTTGCACAAAAGTTATAGCATCTACAAACTATGGGATAGTTTTATGGAATTTTTTATTTTTTTATTTGTATTACTAGTAATGGTGGTGATCAGTGATTTTTAGTGGGACTGCGACATTGCAGCAAACAAATCTGACGCTGTGGGGTTTATTTACTAAAGCTGGAGAGTGCAAAACCAGGCTCCCTACTGCACAGAAACCAATCAGCTTCCAGGTTTTATTGCCAAAGCTTAATTTAACAAGCTGAGTTTAGAAGCTGATTGGCTACCATGAACAGCTGCACCAAATTCTGAGTGCTCCAGTTTTAGTAAATCTACCCCTAAGTGACACTTTTTGGTTACCAGTGAAACCAATATAGTGATCAGTGCTAAACTAAAAAAAACATTGCTGTCACTGTACTAATGACACTGGCATGGAAAGGGTCAACATCAGGGGCAATCAAAGGCTTAAATGTGTTCCCTGGGAGTGCTTTCTAACTGTGTGGAAAGTGCTTTGACTGGGGGAAGACACAGATCTGTGTCCCCACTTAGTAAAAACACAAGATCTCCATCTTCCCCTCTCACAAAGCAGCGACCTGCCTTACACTGCCTCTCTTGGGAACAATCGTGGGATGTCAGCAAACATCGGGTCCGCCAGACCCGCTGATTGGCTCACGATGTGTCCAATTAGGGTTTGTGGTTCATCGGTGGTGCGCATGCACACCCCTCACCCGTAGAAAAAAAAGACGTACAGGTACAGGATTTCCCACTGAAGGGCCACCCTGCTGCAGTATATATGCATGGGGCAGTCCAGGTAGCAGTTAAACTCTGTTTTTGCAGTTGTAACAACAATACAGTTAGTAGGTACATCTCAATGATCTTGGCATAGCTAGTAGTAATTAGTCACGTTCAGCTGGACAAGTTCTATACTGTTGAACATGTTTCCATGCTTATCTAAGCAGCTTCTTCAACTCTAAAGAGTGTCAGACTATACCCTAGCATTTATAGCTGTTATGGACACTGTTATGGACACTGTTAAGGACAGCCTCAAAATGTCTTCAACATTTCAGAAGTCCATGTTTCTCCAAATGAATCCAAATGAAAATTGTGTTAATCTTGTGTGAAAGATGTGTGAATCTTGGGTGAAAACATTGATAAGAAAATCCCCTATGTGCCCATTCACATACGAGCGACGCTACTTCGCACCGCGACCTCCGAGGTCACGGTGCGAGCAGCGCGTCGCGACCTCGGAGCGGCCACCACGGACTTCATAATATTGAAGTCTATGGCGGTCGCCTCCTGGTCGCCCCAAAGAAGCTCCGGACCCTTTTTCTAAGTCGGAGCGACTTGTGTCGCTCCTATTAGAACGAGTCCGCAGCTTCCCTATGGGAGGCGACCTACGGCGACCTGTGAGTCGCCCTAGTGTGAACCGGGACTAAGTGTTTTGCCTTATAGGAAGAACCAAGGAAAGCCAAAAGGAAACCCAACAAACACAGGTAAAAATGCAACTCAGTATTTGTTTATGTGCATATGTTTATTTTAAAGTAATCACAGTATTGTTGCTGCAAAAAAGTCTCTACAGTAGATTTCTACTGTGTCACTTGTAAACTGAAAAGTAGTAAACTGAGTAAAACAGATTTGTAGTTATGGAAATCAGCTAATTTCACATACCTACAATTTAGAGATTTTGTAAGGTATTTTATTTTCAGAGACTTAGCCCAGGCTTACCACTGGTAAAAATCCATAAAAGAGATTTGTGACTATGCTAATAGGTTAGCTTTCCAGCTCTCATTTCGGTGTTATATGGGATTTTATTTTCAGAGGCTAACCTGTAATTATAGACTCATAAGTTTAATTCCTATCTGTTAAACATGGAATGTTTTCTCCTTCATAACAAATCCCCCTTCTGGGAAACAAATATATGAACATGAATTCTCATAAGGCATAGCACTGAAAAATATCTCACTCTGTATTGACTGAGTATATAAAATCACAAACTTGGTATTTTAGCATATGTTTCAAATGAATAGGGATGTGGTTAAATAGATCAGCAGATGATTCAAGTTAGTGTTGGTAGTACATTGCACAATCAATTGATACTAAATTTTACCTAGTGGTTACAAGTTTTACCTGCAGAGTTCACCCTCCTATGTTGAGCTATTTGTTGTTGGATCAATTGTTTTGCTTCCAACATTGTACAGGTCTTTGCATTCCTCACTACACTGGACTGCATAACACAGGTTCAATTCTTGTGTAGTTGGGTGTTAGGTCTTTTGGATTGACATGCTTCAGTCTCAATGATCCAGATTCACTTAAAGCGGAGTTCTAGCGCTTAACTTTACGTTTTTTTTACACCCCAGTGTTGTTTGCACATAATCCAATATCAATTGGCATGTTTAGTTAATGTAGCTTTTGTAAATGTTATGTAAAAACTAATGATACATACAGTGGCAATAAAAACTATATGAATCCCTTGAAACTAACTGTTTTTCTGCAGTAATTGTGATCGGATTCTCATCTAAGTCACAACATTAGACAAACATAATGGGCTTAAGCTGATAACACACAAACAATTCCCTTTTCTCATATCTTTGTTGAACACACCCATTAAATATTCACAGTGCTGGATGAAAAAGTAAAGCCTGGTACACATTATAAATTTAGGTTGAATGAAAATAAACTGCCAGTTCCAGTCAGGGCCACTGTACTAACGATCTGACAGTGTACTGAGCTGTTGTGTTCTGACAGGGGGACACCCCCCCTGCCAGAACACACCAATCAGCAGTCTTAGACATTGCCTGAGGGCGCTAATCAGGAGGCGGTCGGCTGCTGGTTTTCCAGCATGCTCCTCCGACAGAAGCCAGCCAAAGGGCTTATATGTACAGGGCTCAAGTCAATCCTTTGAGTTAATAGCGTTTTTTTTTTTTATTATTATTATATATTTTTGTCCCATCTTGCATCGCAAAATTATTATCGCAAGCTCTTTAAGATGTTTTTGGCTGATCGGATATGATGATGTAGTATAGCCTTGATCCGTGTCCCGAGCTGGCAATACTGAGGGGATTATGATGGCCCCTGTTCCGCCTCAAATGAGTCCCAATATGGCGCCGTGCAAACATATTCCATTGCCTGGACACAGGATGGCTATTTATTGGCCGGGAGTACGCTAAGTTGACGCCACTCCAGCAGACGTCCTATGACGAAACGCGTAGGGTAGAGTTTACATCCAAACGACATTTCCGGTCTTTCTGGATTCTGAGCCGTGGAACGCGGAAGCCATCCCGGCGTCTACACTGATCTGACATAGCCGATACAGCCTAAGCGTGAGTTTACATAATTTGTAGTGCTTATCGTTTTATACTGCACTATGGGGTTTTCTCTTTTTCATTGGAGCATTTAGATGTGATGATCGCTTCACCCCCGAACCACCTGCTCAGCTATATGAACGGAAACCCCTGGATCCTTTTTACTTGATAGCCGCCTACCATAACCATTTCTAAGGCTGCATAGGGTGAGTGCGGTACCTAGTGGTCACCACAGGTACATACACCCTCACTATCTGCACTATATATAATTTTTGCACCAGCACTTTTTGAGCACTTTGAAGAATTATCTTATTTATAGACTTTATATACATAGTGATTACCCAAATTCGGGTTATTTGTAAAATCAATTTGCACAGAATTAAGCACTATTAGCACTTTAGAAATAAATCCATATTTATTTGTGCACCTTATTTATTCATTGTTTTAATCACATTGTTTTAATCACTGAACATTTTTTGGTTTTAACCCCGCATTCCTCCTGCACTTTAGTATATAAAATGCATTTAATTCATACATTTATTTATTATTCTATATGAATGCACACTTTTTGAAATACCTGAAATATAGGTTTAATAGGTAGCGCCGTTTCCAACTCTCTTTACTTCTATCTCAATTGCTGGTTGAACCACCTTTCACAGCAATGACTTAAAACAATCACTTTTGCTAGCTCTGTATTAGACCTTCACAACATTCAGGAGGAATTTTTGACCATTCCTTCTGTTCGGACACATTTGTAGGATGTCTGGCAAACTACTGCAGAAAATTCCAAAGGGTTCACCTACTTTTTCTTGATGCTATATGTTGTATTCAAATAAGTTGTTTTTGTTTTCTAACACTGTTGAGAGATTTCCTCTGGCTGATGGCTATCCTAGATCCTGGGCTCTGCTTATAAAACATCTGCTCTAGTTCCGAGCACTGTATCGATGGGTCAGCTTCCCATGGTTTCCAATGCCATTTCAATGCTGATGACACCCAAATCTATCTCTCTACCCCTCAGCACACCACATCACATCTCCTCACGCATCACTAATTTACAGACAGACATATCAGACTGGATGTCACACCTCTTCCTTATTCTCAACCTGTCCAAAACCCGAGCTCATAATATTTCCTGCCCAAGTGCCCCTTCCCCTGACTTCTCTGTCAAGATCAACTATCACAGCTGGCACAACTATTAGTCCATTCCTGTATGCCAGGGTGCTAGGTGTAACCCTGGACTCTGAACCTGTCTAAGGCAGCCTCAACCTCCACAACATCTTTGGAATATGCTCCTTTTTAACCAATGACACCACAAAGCTTCCAATTCACTCACTGATTATCTCTCACCTCGACTACTGCAACTCCCTCCTCATTGGATTACGTTTACATAGGCTATCCCCTCTTCAGCGGATCATGAATGCTGCTGCCAGGCTCATCCACCTAACCAACCACTCAGTGTCTAGTACCCCTCTCTGCCAATCCCTCCACTGGCATCCACTTACCCAACAAATAAAATGCAAAGTACTAACAACAACTTACAAAGCCATCTACAACTCTGCCCCAGCTACATCACTAACCTGGTCTCAAAATACCATCAAAATTGCTCTCTTCGATCCTCCCAAGACCTCCTGCTCTTTAGCTCCCTTGTTACCTCCTCCTTTGCTTGCCTCCAGGAAGTCTCCCGAGCTCCTCCATTTCTTTGGAGGTCCCTACCCCAATCTGTCTGACTATCTCCTAATCTATCCATCTTTTGACGATCCCTGAAATCCCTTCTCTTTAAATAAGCCTATTCTGCTTCTAACTAATACACTGTGTTTTTACTTTCACCATCAGCTCATCCCCCATAGTTTTTACCTTTTGTATCACTTAACCCTCCCTCTTAGATTGTAAGTTCTAACAAGCAGGGCCTCTGATTCCTCTTATACCAAATTGTATTGTAACTGTAATGTCCGCCTTCTTTTTGTGTAGCGCTGAGCAAACTGTTGGCGCTTTATAAATCCTGTATAATATTAAAAATATATACTCCAGAGTACTGTAATACTCCAGTGTTTTAATTTAAATCTCTTCACTATGGTTTCTTCACAAGTTGGGGCATTTGCTGTATGCCAAGAGAAGCCCCATGGTGTACTTTTTTGTTAATATTTAATTGACAAGCCATCTTTACATGTTTGTGGAATCCATAGCACTGTCAATGTCAACTCAACCGAAGGCATATTTAAAGCAGCCCTTTACCCAAGTTTACTAAAATTCACATCTGCATATTGCGCATGCATTTTGTGGAGCACGATGTCATGTGGCTCATCACGCATATGTGCCATACGACATTACATTTATTCATGAGATCTTGGGGTAGGCTTTTTTTTTTTAAACAGATTAATGTAATGGCATGCACTCCATTTTGTGAATGTGCAGTACACATATAATGTGGGCTAATCCCAGAAATACATTTTCAAAATGATGGTGCAGGAGTGGGGGGACAGGCTGCAGAGAGACACCATAAAAATGCCTAAAGGAGAAGTAGAGTCAGCATGGAGGTAGGTAAATGTACTTATTTAGGTTTTAACCACTTAAGCCCCGAAAGATTTTACCCCCTTCCTGACCAGACCCTATTTTGCGATTTGGCACTGCGTGAATTTAACGGACAATTGCGCGGTCATGAGACGCTGTACCCAAATTAAATTGACGTCCTTTTTTTCCCACAAACAGAGCTTTCTTTTGGTGGTATTTGATCACCTGTGCAGTTTTTACTTTTTGCGCTATAAACAAAAAAAGAGCCTAAATTTTGAAAAAATGACAATATTTTTCACATTTTTTTTATATGAAATTCCCCAAAAAAATGTAAAAATCAAAATTTTTTAACATTTTTGGCCAATTTTTTTCTGCTACATATGTTTGGTAAAAAAATCGCAATAACCGTATTTTGATTGGTTTGCGCAAAAGTTATTGCGTTTACTAACTAAGGGAAAGATTTCTGTCGTTTTTGGTGTTTTTTTAACGCGTAATGGCGGCGATCTGCGATTTTTTTTGCGGGACTGCGACATTGCGGCGGACAGATCGGACCCTTGACTGACACTTTTGGGGGTACCAGTGACATTACTACAGTAATTAGTGCTATACATATGCACTGTTACTGTAAAAATGACACTGGCAGGGAAGGGGTTAACTGTATTGGTGATGCAGGGGTTAAGTGTGTCCCTAGGGGCATGATTCTAACTGTAAAGGGTGTGGCTAGTGATGTAACCACAGAGACATATGATCCTACATAGCAGGATCATATGATCTCTGCAGTTAGATCAGGGAGAATGACAGGCGGCTTTGTTTACATTAGCCGCCTGCCTTTCTCCTTCTCGATGGGGAGACCGCGAGTGAACGGCGGACATCGAGTCAATCGGTCACACACACTGACTTGTTAGGGAAGGAGCGGGGCAGGAGCGCGCCTCCGGCGGCGTGCGTTCGCCCCCTAGAGGCTCACAAGCTAGCGACGTAGTACTACGTCACTTTGCCTGTACGGGGCTGACCATCGCAGTAAATAGTCATGCGGCGGTTGGCAAGCGGTTAAGTCTTATCCTTATCTTTTTCTATAGAAGGGGGTGGTAGAAAGATCCACTTTAGGGCAAAGCCAGCAATCTACAAAAAAATTGTAAGTACTAACTCCTGTGCTCACCTGTAAACAAATGTGTCTATGGAAAAAAAGTTGATTCTGTACCTTAGAGATGGTACATCCAAGTATTACCTATACATTTCTTCCAGCTGTAAGTTCATCAAAATCCAACAGGTTTAACATTTGTTTGATTTGGTTTGGGTTATGATTGGGTGCAGAATTAGGCTTGAGCAAATGATTTCCAGTAGAAACAAACTTTGTTTATTATTCTTTATCCACTCTTGTATGCTCTTGGAAATGTTTGTTGCTATCAATGCCTGTATGTTTTTCTTCATTTGGCTAGCTCCATGGTTTACATTGTAGGTTTATATCTTGAACTACATATCTTATTCAGCTTCCCTGCTTTCGGAAGATACTGGAGTCCACCCAACAAGAGGGACCAGGGAGACCTCCAGCACACTGGGAAAAATATACATCCTGAATAAAGACATGTAGACATGTAAATACATAAAAAGTTATGCAATGGATATGCTCATTCGTTCAATGTTTTCTGTAACTGTACTTAAAGTGAAGTTTCTTGAATATTTCCTTTATGTTGTTTTCCAAGGCATTTTCTGTGCCAGTTGTCATCTGTGTAGTCTGACAGCATACTAAATTCTTGCTCACAACTACAAGATTTGTTTAGCTCCAGGCATCTGTGTTTGGATTACAAGAATGCTGATTGGTTCACTGCCAGGGAGCACTAAAAGGTCAAGCTTTTCTTTAAAGACTTTTTTATGCCTCAGAGTTTGACTCATTAATCAGAGTTAAACGGAAGGGGACTAGCCAGTGGGTTAAATTCATGTCTCTGTAAGGGCATCATAAACAATCTAAAGCTCAAGGTTGGTGTGAAAGGTTGAGTAGATTTTTGTACAGATTACACAACCAGTGTTCTTGTAACAAATAACCTTCGACAGAGATAGACAATGTATGTTATAATGCTCCCGATCAGGAGTAGGGCTCTTCAGCTGCTCCACGACAAATGATTACCACAGCAACATGTTGAATTGAAACAATGAAAAAAGGTACAGTATGAGGTAAGTAGCAGTAAGGACATGTTAGGGCTTATTTATTATCATAATGCAAAAGTTCAGCGACTACGTGTACTAATTTTCAATTTATAAAATATGATTGCTTTGGGTCTCTGCTATTTGCCAACAGTCATGCCACTTTGCACTGACTAAAAAGAATGTATTTACTGTATATACTCGAGTATAAGCCAAGTTTTTCAGCACATTTTTTTTTGCTGAAAACGTCCCCCTCGGCTTATACTCGAGTCAAGAAAAAAAAAAAGAAAGTCCCTGGCCGCTCCGACTGGCTTAAGCTTTAAAAATGGCGCCGCCCGTCGCATACATGGCACCGCGCACGCGCCGCCGCCGCTCGGGAGAGGCCGGGAATAGCCGAAAGTATACAAGCGCAATGACGTGTCGGCGCCAGGCAGGGCCATTTTTAAAATGAAGGCGCCTCTGGAACAGGTAAGTGAAACAGCTGCACTACCTGCCATTATGCAGGGCTGCGGGCACACGACAAGGGATGCAGTGCTGCGGGCAGGGTCCACCTGTACCATGCCCACAGCACTGCATCTCCTGTAGTATGCCCACAACCCCAGATCCTCTTGTACCATGCCAGTACCCTGCATTCTCCTGTACCATGCCAGTACCCTGCATTCTCCTGTACCATGTCAGTACCCTGCATTCTCCTGCACCATGCCAGTACCCTGCATTCTCCTGTACCATGCCAGTACCCTGCATTCTCCTGCACCATGCCAGTCACCCTGCATTCTCCTGTACCATGCCCAACGCCCTGCATTCTCACCCTAGGCTTATACTCGAGTCAATGATTTTTCCCATCTTTTTGTGGTAAAAGTAGGGGCCTCGGCTTATACTCGGGTCGGCTTATACTCGAGTATATAGGGTATGTTTTTTAGTTTGTTGTGAACTGTATATCATTTCTATGTTTGGTATAATGGAAAGGAATAATTTATTTTAAGTCATCTTAATACAAAATACTGAACAAGAATAATTTCTATTAAGTTAGTTAAATACCAAATACTGAATATGCACAATTTCAAGTCAGAAACTGGTACAATCAAGTCAGTTCTCTGCCATTATCTTTTATTTAGCCCATAGATGAATCCATTTTTTATTTTGTTCAACCGGCGAGTTGAACCAAAAAAAATGGACTTGATTTCCCCATCCTCACACTCAATGTAAATAGGGAAATCCTCCCCACTGATCTATTGTGTTCTGACAGCATGGAGGCTTCCCCACCATCAAAATACACTGATCAGTGTTGCAGGCTTTAGCTTACAGCACTGATTGAACAGGTAAAATTTGACAGGGTGGTTGTACCTTCCCACCCATACATGGATCTAAATTTGGCCTGTTTAGCAGGGATCCATATTTGACCAGCTTTATTCAATTTACTACCATTGTGTATAATCTGTAATTTCATCTGCTATACAAAGGCATAGCTAAAAATGTCAAATGAAGGACATACCCCTCCCTCTCCCTGATCCTAGTTCTCAGCTTGAAGCTTCAAACTCAACTAAACTGTACCTGAGCACCTCAAACCGAAAACACTCTTTAATTCATTTTACATTTTCAAAGCAAATTAACTCATCCATTCATGTCTCCATGCTTTATTTTTTGAGAAATCACTTTGACCCCCTCTGTTGCATTTACTGTATACCCTTTATTAATTAATATGATTTATGAATGCACATGTTTACAGCTTTACATGTATATATATATATGGATGAATTTTCTTTTTGCACTTTATTCTTATCAGTGTAAAAGCACTAAATGATTTTGACTATTTGAATACATGTTTATTTTAATATATTCACAGCGCAACACAATTTTTTTTAGATTTTTATGTTTTTAATTTGGGATGTGCAATACAGTGAGTGCAGTTGTTTATTAATTGATATTTACTGATTTTAGATCACTTACCGAAGATTATTTCCTTTGTTTATTTGTATCCGGGGCCATCTTGAATAAGGACAGGTGATTCATGTATCATTTACTTCCTATAAACCCTCTGCCCTTAGCTTAGGCATGCAAGCAGCAGGAGGGTGTGTTTACCTGAGAAAGCCCCTTCTCTCTTCCTCCAGATGAAAGAAAAAAGAAATACCATGAAGACTCCTGGAATTTATGACATCAATTTTGCCTAGCCCAAAAACTAGGAAGCATCTAAAGAAATGTGGAAAAAAAAAGTTTAAAACAAGTAACTGAGTAGAGTAAGAGAGTACTGTAAGGGGTCATTGCCTCCACCAAAAAAAAAAAAAGAGAGTACTATAAGATTTTAAATACATTGCCCAAACTTTTATACTAGTATAGGTATAAAAGTGAACTCACAGAGCATTGGTAACTGGAAACCAACTAGCCCATTCAAAGAAAGGAAAGATTTCTGTTTGCTAAACAAAATGTACCTTTCAAAGTGTGCCATGTTGCTGTATTGATTAATAGGTATGGTGGGTGAAAGCTTGACATTCCTAAAAGATTTATTGTGACACATTTTTCATATTTTGCAGTAAAATCTTACTTTGCAGCTCTCTGCATTTATTCACATAACATCTTAGAGACTCTACAGAAGTTGGTGCTAAAGGCCTACCTCTGCCAGACACTGTGATTGGATTCCTGAAGAGGGAGCAGGTAGATATAAACTGCTCAAAAAAAAAATTAAAGGAACACTTTGAAAACACATCAGATCTCAATGAGGAAAAATATCATGCTGGATATCTATACTGATATGGGCTGGGTAATGTGTTAGGAAGGAAGGAGTGCCACATCGTTTGATTGAAATGAAAATGATCACCCTACAGAGAGCTGAATTCAAAGACACCCCGAAAATTAAAGCAAAAAAATAATGCAGCAGGCTAGTCTATTTTGCCGAAATTTCATTGCAGCAACTCAAAATGGTACTCAGTAGTTTGTATGGCCCCCACGTGCTTGTATGAATGCCTGACAACATCGGGGCATTCTCCTAATGAGAAGACGTATGGTGTTCTGCGGTATTTCCTCCCAGATCTGGACCCGGGCATCACTGAGCTCCTGAACAGACTGAGGTGCAACCTGAGGGTGTCGGATGAACTAAAACATAATGTCCCAGCAATGTTCTATTGGATTTAGGTCAGGCGAGCTTCAAGGCCATTCAATGGTATCAATTCCTTCCTCCTCTAGGAACTGGCTGCATACTCTTGCCACATGAGGCCAGGCATTGTCCTGCATCAGGAGGAACCCAAGACCCACTGCACCAGCGTAGGGTCTGACAATGGGTGCAAGGAGTTCACCCCGATACCTAATGGCAGTCAGGGTGCAATTGTCTAGCCTGTCTGTGTGTCCCTTCATGGATATGCCTCCCCAGACCATTACTGACCCACCACTAAACTGGTCATACTAAACAATGTTACAGGCAGCATAACATTCTCAATGGTTTCTCCGGACTCTTTCACATCTGTCACATGTGCTCAAGGTGACCCTGCTCTCATCTGTGAAAACACAGTGTGCCAGTGGCGGACCTGCCAATTCTGGTGTTCAATGGCAAATGCCAATCAAGCTCCACAGTGCAAGGCAATGAGCATAGGGCCCACTAGAAGATTTCAGGCCCTCAAGCCACCCTCATGAAGTATGTTTCTGATTGTTTAGTCAGAGACATTCCCACCGATGGCCTGCTGGAGGTCATTTAGTAGGGCTTTGGCAGTGCTCATCCTGTTCCTACTTGCACAAAGGAACAGATATCGGTCCTGCTGATGGGTTAAGAACCTTCTATGGCCCTGTTCAGCTCTCCTAGAGTAACTGTCTGTCTCCAGGAATCTCCTCCGTGCTCTTGAGAGCTGGGAGACACAGCAAACCTTCTGCCGATGGCACGTATTGATGTGCCATTCTGGAGGATTTAGACTGCCTGTGAAACCTCTATAGAGTCCAGTTATTGCCTCATGCTGCCAGTAGTGACACTGACCCTAACCAAATGCAAAACTAGTGAAAAACAGTTAGAAAAGATGAGTGAGTGAAAAAAAATATTAGTGGCCTTCACCCGTAAAAACATTCCTGTTTTGGAGAATGTCCCATTGATTTCCATCTAGTGCACCTGTTGTTAATTTAATTAACACCAAAGCAGCTGAAACTGATTAACAACCCCCTCTGCTACTTAACCAACCACTTCAGATCAATATCCCAGTAGTTTAATTGACTTGATGCTACACTCCAATTAGAAAGTGTTCCTTTAATTTTTTGAGCAGTATATAATGTCCATCATGCATCACAGATTAAGTCAGAGTCTTTTTCTGATATCTGAATGCCAGCCCATCTTATCTATCTAGTATTGGCCAGGGAGGGCAAATCCCCATCTGCCTCTCAGTCCAGAACTCCTAAGAATTCATTGTAAGTTCCAACAAAGTCTTCACCTAAAAAGAAACAAATTGAAAGTTCTCATTGAAGCACAATGTGCCCTATGTCAACTCAAACCTATGAAAACTGGTTTATAGCCTTCCATCATCATTCCTATGGGTACAAAGAAATAGTAACATTGATCTCTGAATCACTTTGAGGGTGAGCACTGCAACAATAATCACACATGCTCTATCTTGCAACCATTAGGGTTGATTTACTAAAGGACTTCAGACTTCATGGATCCTATTGTACTGTGCACTATAAGGCTGGGTTCACACTTATGTGAATTGGATGCGAGTTTCCCCGCATCCAATTTGCATGACAGGAGAGTGTGACTGGCTCTCAATGGAGCCGGTTCACACATGTCCAGGGTGGCCACAGAGCGCACTGCAGAAGGGTCCTGTGTGTCTTTGGCTCCGTTTCAGGTTCAGGCAAAAATTCGGACCTGATTGGCACCTGAAACGATGAACAGGGATGCACCGGACCCCATGCTGTGAGCCGCTCTGCAAATAATGTGAACCCAGCCTAAAGGTAACCTGATAGCACATATTTAGCTAAAGGGATAGCACAGAGATGTAGGTATCCTTTTGTATGTAGTTATTCGGCCAACCTTAAAGCCCAACTCTTTGAAATGTTAATATTCTGCCTTGCAGTGGGGCTGTGCCGCACTTTCCCTCAAAACTCTTCACATCCAATGCAGGGCTATGGACCATGCATTAGTCTTGATGATGTCAGGACCTTAGACCAGTGGAGCAAGTGTGAGAAGACACTGTGGGGACCGGTCTAGCAGCACAGAGGTAGGTAAATTTACTTTAACCACTTACCGACCAGCCACGTAAACCTACGTAGGCTGTCTTTAAGTGGTTGTACCGGGGTGATGCCTCTAGCGGATGGAGTAATGACCGCTGCGGCTGGAAAGCCACTCGATTATTACCCCAGCAAGAAGCCTCACCCCCTTTCCGCAGCTCTGCCCAGGTCTCCTGTCCCACCGGGTGCCCGAACAACCAGCCGGCGCATCCACCGGCTGGTTGGAGTCCCGATCAAAGCCGGATGCGGCTTTGATGGGGTCTCCAATGACGTAACCCGGAGGCAGCGTCTATGACGTCACATCTAGGTTACTCGGCTGCTAAAAAGTGAATGTATTCAAAAATGCCTTTTTCTGCGTTTTGAGTACATGACCATGTAGTGGAGGGGTCTAGGGTCCCTGCATAAAGAGTACCTATCACTGCCTGTTGCTGTTGTCACAAGGGATGTTTACATTGCTTGTGACAGCAAAAAAAGTGATCAGATTTTTTTTTTTTTTTTAAACCTGTGCTAAAATAAAAAAAAATAGGAAAAAAATAATTTAGCAGCCCCCGTCGCCGTGAGCTCACGCACGAAAGAAAACGTATACGGGAAGTTGCGCCGCAAATGAAATCGCTGTTCAAACCACACATGTGAGGTATCGCCGCGATCGCCAGAGCAAGAGCAATAATTAAAAAAAAAAGAGTTACACTCTAACTATAAATGGGTAACCGTTAAAATTTTTTGAAGCGTCGCCTATGGAGATTTTTATTGACCATAGTGTGTCGCCATTCTGCGGGTGTGCGCAATTTTAAACCATAACATGTTGGGTATCTATTTACTCGGCGTGACATCATCTTTCACAATACACAAAAAATGGGCAAACTTTACTGTTTATTTTTTTTTTTGTAAATGCAGTGAAAAGTAATTTTTCGTAATTTATCCAAAAAAATGGCATTTGAAAGACCGCTGCGCAAATACCACGTGACAAAAAATATTGTAATGACTGCCATTTTATTTTCCAGAGTCTTGCTAAAAAAAATATACATAATGTTTGGGGGTTCTAAGTAGTTTTCTAGCAAAATATACTGATTTTAACTTGTGAACAAAATGTGTCAAAAATGGACTCGGTCCTTAAGTGGTTAACAAATCCCCTTGACCTAAATAAGCAATTAACCCATGCAGCGTGGGTGCAGTTCCAGTGCAAGAAATAATTTTCAAGTTTCCTAGAGTTGGGCTTTAAGATTGTTCATTCAATTATACCAAAAAAAAAAAAAAAAAGTGCCAGCAAATTCAGCTGTTTTATTAATGTGTTTGTTTTTTGTTTTTGTTTGTTTTTTTTTTCTTCGCCCTCATTGAATAATTTATAATAACTTAGCTGGCATGTTGCCCTAAATCATATTATGATTGATGCAAAGTTATGAATAAAAGCGTAAAATCCTCATTGGTGTGTTTGATAAAATTTCTTCCTGCTCTTTACTGTTTTATTATTGCTTTCTTATTGTATTCTTGTTACTGTTTATCTTATGGTATATTCGGACCATACAGATGAGCATTACATTCCACCATGTATAATTTTTTGATGTCTGATATTCTTATATTTTCCATGCAAAACTTCAATAAAAATATATATAAAAAAAAAAAATATCTTCCTTGATGGCAGGAACTGATGTGAACATACAGTATGTAGGGTGCTGCGTAATTTGTTGTTTCTGTATAAATACCTGTAATAAATAAAAAAATAATAAATATTTCCTAATAAAGTTTGTGATATATCTTCCTAGAAAAAGTAGGACCAGTGGACCATCAAAAGTTTATACTGAGAATATGCATCCTGTTAATTGTGTAACACCATTAGTGCAACAGTCTAAGCCAGGAAATAGTCTCTGATCCATACCATTTTCTTTGCCACCTTTACGTCCCCACAGTTCTCACCATACTTGTTAGTATGCAGGTCATGCATGCATGGGCCTATAACTTCCCTACAGCCCTGCCATCCAGCACAATGGCTAGTTAGTTTGGTATTGATGATACTGGGGTGATAATATTTGCATTAGGTCCCTTCTCTCTGTAGCTTTGTCACTGAGAACATTTTAAAAAATATGGGCAAATGCAAACATATTCACTGGCCTTTATTTGTGTGCATTTGCAAGCAACATTCTCTCCATCATTATTAAAAGTATTCCTCTAGTGTCTTTCATTGAGCAAATATAACTGATTATTCTCCGCATTATTTTTTTTTTTATGTGTCAGTATTTCCTTTACAAGCAAGCTGGCATTTACTATACAGAAAGTGAAATGCTGATGTGTGAAGTGTACTGTATAATAAGGAAAAAAATGTTACTTTTCTTCTTGATCTCATTCACTGTTACCATAATAAACTTAGTTATAAAATGCAATCAAAATAAATAAAATGTAATTTCTTTGTACTGTTTATCATATATAATATTTCATTATTTGGAGCGTTAAAAAAAAACAATGACATTACTACAAAAAGTACAATAATACAGTAATATTCTTTACAATCTAGATGGGATAACATGCTATTTATAAATGCCTTATAAAAACATTTTCACATTCTGTAGCTTTCAATTACAGTTAGAGGAAAAGTAATGAAGAAAAACATCAGAAAAAGTGCTTGTAAAGAACACATCAATCATCTTTAACTATACAGGTATTTCATCTTACATTGCTTTTTTGAGTGTTTAAGTATGTAAAACTGAATGTATTAGGATAGTAGATATGATTTTATTGTTTATTAATAATTATTAGAATAACTCCATTTTAATAGCATCCCAATCTTAGTCCAAAGGGGTTTGCAGCTATAAGAGCTTCAACTCTTCTGGAAAGGCTGTCCACAAGATTTAGGAGTGTGTCTATGGGAATGTTTCTGTGTCTCTGGGAATGTTTGACCATTCTTCTAGAACTGCATTTGTGAGATCAGGCACTAATGATACTTGCCGTGAAGAAGGAGCGCGGCTGCCCTCCCCCAGGCAGCAAGCACACTCGGAAACGCGTCGCATGCAGATGACATCATCCAGGTTCGACTATTCACCAAGCCTCGCTGTCAAGCAAATATACCGAGCCTACTTCCTGGTTCTAACCTTGCCGTACAAGCCGGCCACGGCGAAAGGATTTCGGCTCCAGCAGGACGGATGTCCATGACCGGATGATGTACACTTCTCCACACTGGAACCTTGTTTTATGGGCATGAATATATGCTTACTAACGTGAGTGCATAATTTTATTCATTAAACCTGTTGCATAAAGTCTACACTTAGAGGCGCATCTGTCTGTCTTTGTTTTAGCCCTGTCGAACCCCTGGCTTTTGGTTTCTGGATGGCTGCCCTACATGGTGGACTTTTTCTCCCCCTGTGCCATTAATGACTTTTAACTCCATGGACTTTTGGTTCGATATGTGATCAAGCGCCTGTTAACATTGTGTATTACTAATCAGGCACTGATGTTGGAGAGAAGGTCTGGCTGGGCTCTTATTCTCCCCAAAGGTGTTCTTTTCTGGGTTGAGGTCAGGACTGTGCAGGCCAGTCAAGTTCCTGTACTCCAAACTGGCTCATTAATATCTTTATGGACTTGCTTGCTTTGTGCACTGGTGCGCAGTCATGTTGGACCATGTTGGTAGGGCCAACCCTAAACTGTTCCCACAAAGACGGGAACATGAAAATGGCCAAAATGTCTTGGTATACTGACGCCTCAAGAACTAAGGGGCCAAGCCCAACCCCTGAAAAACACACCCCACATCATAATCCCCCTCTCCAAATGATATAGACTAGTGAACAAAGCAAGTTTCATAAAGACATTGATAAACGAGTTTGGAGTGGAGGAACTTGACTGGCCTCAACCTGATAGAACACCTTTGGGATGAATTAGAGTGGAGACTGCAT